>NC_134085.1:25126629-25429659 GCF_000715075.1 Nicotiana tabacum
TGTAATTTTAATTTTTGTAAAACAAATTTAATTACTAACAATTGTAGAATTAAATCCTACATGCAAAATGCGACATATTTTTGTATTTTTAATAATTTAACAAATAAACATGCACAGGCAAATACAATAATTATTCAAAAATATCACAAAATATCACAAAATTGCACACCAAAGAAAAATCATTTTATTTTTGAATTTTATTTTTGGGAGTAATTCTCATATAGGGCAAAAATCACGTGCTTACAGCTGCCCCTCTTTGCCCGAAGACACGAAGGGTTTTCGTGCAAAGATAAAGCGAGCGATTTTTGCCCATCGGAGTACTCCGTGTGAAGCATTTTTTGAAAAAGATTTGACCGAACCTTCGCTTCAAAGGTTTCCTACATATCTTGGGCTAAACAGGAATCTGGTCAATGTAGTTCGGGAAGTTTTGGTAGCTGGGACTACCGTGGGATTGCAATGTTACTGTTGTTGCATGCTATTACCACTGCTTACCGATCTCTTTGTTACACCGTGCTTAAAAGAAAATAAGAAGCTAGGCTGGACTGCAATTTTTCTTGTTGCCTTGCTTTCTTGTCTGCTTGCATTTTTTGCGGTGCTTATCTTCTTTTTGACACATGCACTTGAGTTTGTGCTGGGACCTTTTATTGCAACCTTCTGCTTCCCAGTGTTGGGGATTTATATTGTTTCCTGCTGGGGATTCCTATTGTAACCCTCTGTTTTATTGTCCTCTGACTTGATATTGAAATGTATGCCTCTGTTGTATGGGCGGGCTCCTAACTTCAATACTTGAAAATAAAGACTGAATGTATTCCTCTGTTATATGGGCGGGCTCCCAACTTCAACACTTGAAAATTAAAGACTGAAATGTATGCCTCTGTTATCTGGGCGGGCTCCCAACTTCAACGCTTGAAATATAAAGACTGAAATGTATGCCTATGTTATCTGGGCGGGCTCCCAACTTCAACGCTGAAATATAAAGACTGAAATGTATGCCTCTGTTATCTGGGTGGGCTCCCAACTTCAACGCTTGAAATATAAAGACTGAAATGTATGCCTCTGTTATCTGGGCGGGCTCCCAACTTCAACAACAACTTTAAAAATAAACGCCATTCCTCTCTTCAGGAGGGCTCCTGACTTCAACAACAACTTCTAAAATAAAATGTCTTTCCTCTCTTCAGGCGGGCTCCTGACTTCAACCAATAAATTGCCATTCTGTTCTTTAGCGGGGGCTCCTGACTTCAACCAACAAATCGTCATTCTATTCTTCAGGGGGGCTCCTGACTTCCACAACAATTTTGAAAATAAACGTCATTCCTCTCTTCAGGCGGGCTCCTGACCTCAACCAATTAATCGCCATTCTATTCTTCAGGGGGGATCCTGACTTCAACAACTTTTCAAAAAATGCCATTCCTTTCTTTGGATGGCGAGATTTCAACAACCCTTTTGTTTTTTAAAAAAAATGCCTTTCCTTTCTTCAGGCGGGCTCCTGACTTCAACCAATAATCGCCATTCTATTCTTCAGGGGGAATCCTGACTTCAACCAATACATCGCCATTCTATTCTTCAGGGGGCTCCTGACTTCAATCAATAAATCGCCATTCTGTTCTTCAGGGGGGCTCCTGACTTCAACAACTTTTCAAAAATGCCATTCCTTTCTTTGGATGGCGAGATTTCAACAACCCTTTTTTAAAAACGCCTTTCCTTTCTTCAGGCGGGCTCCTGACTTCCACCAATAAATCGCCATTTTATTCTTCAGGGGGCTCCTAATTTCAACCAATAAATCGCCATTCTGTTCTCCAGGGGGGCTCCTGACTTCAACAACTTTTTTTTTCAAATTCAAACTTCTCTTTTTTTTCAAATTATCCTAGGAGAAAATTCATCAGACTAGATTTTGATCCTAGGAGAAGATTCATCCGACTAAGATTTTATTATGTTATCTTGGGAGAAAAATTCCATCGGACCAAGATTTGATATCTTAGGAGAAAATTTCATCGGACTAAGATTTAATTTCTTATCTTGGGAGGAAAAATTCCATCGGACCAAGATTTTGACTCTAGGAGATAAATCGTCAAACTAGGTCCATTTTGTTGTGATCTTAGGAGAAAGATTCATCGGACTAAGATTTCTATCTTAGGAGAAAAATTCATCGGACTAAGATTTGATATCTTAGGAGAAAAATTCATCGGACTAAGATTTGATATCTTATCTTGGGAGAAAAATTTCATCGGACCAAGATTGTATTGGGGAAGGAAATTCATCAGATTAGGACTTTTATCCTAGGACGAAAATGTAAAGATCAATGATTTGAGAAACTTACCTTCGTAATTTCTTCTTTTCATTTCTCCTTCCTTCGCGCTGTTTTGTTCTTGCTTGCTGGGGATAATACCACTGTGGGAGTCTTCTTTCTTCCCCTCCTTCAAATTCAAATTTTTTTTTTTGGGGGTTTTTTCAACACTGCTGGGGATATAAGTGTTATCTTCTTGGGATAACGTTGTTGAGGATAACGTTGCTGGGGAGTTTTATCCCTTCAAATCGATGCTTCATTCTTCTGGAAGCTGTTGGGGATGATAATGGCTTTTTTTTTTTTAGCACAAATGCCATCCCTTTGTTCTGCCTGCTGGGGATCAACTTCCTTCATTGGAAACTTATTATGTTGAGGGCAACCCTGGTTCAAAGACCACTTCCCTCTGGTGCTATCTTTATTCTTCCCCAAATGGGTACCTGATTTCCAGAAAATTTTCTAACTGAAAAGAAAATTTTCTGCCCAGTTTGACAATCTTTCTTGTGGCATGCATTTCCGTTGTAAATGCCATTTATTTTACCTGTTTCAAATCAAACAAAATTTGTTAGTTTGAAATGCGGTGGTTGGTTGTGATACGCCTACTGGGATGGTTTTTCCCTTTCTCCTTCCCTACTCTACGTTCCAAAACTTGTTGGGGATGATATTATTTGCTGGGGATAATCCTTTTCTGCTGGGGATATCCCTCTTCTTTCGTGGCATGGCTCGGAAACTTGCATTTTCCCGACCTTTCAGTCTCGCATGAATTTCCCAAATCATGCTCATTGCTCTCCTCGATTTGTCCACAGGCTCTGGTCTTGAGGTTTAATAACCTTTGATTTCGGCAAGGATATCCCTCTTGACACTCGTCAATCCTTTTGTTGAGGATATCTTTTTTGACACTGGCCCCGCGCTTGTTCTTTCCTGACTATACCATTTGGATGTACTAGTCAGATCTCATCTTGCATGATTGGAAAGCTGATGGCCTATTTTGAAGTCATTTCCCACTTGTTCTGACCAGACAGACTCTACTGGGGAATTTTCTATGAAAGGAAAAGATAAAAGGGAACAGAATAAAAGACAACGGAAAAAGATGACTCTTTAACAAAAGAAACTATAAATAAAAATCTATCAAACGCAGACACCGACTCTAATGGTCATGACATGCATATGTGGCCTATTCTCCGTCGTCAATCGTCTTTCAAGACCTTCAATTGGCAATTCCCATCTGATTCTTAATCTTATTCGACTTGTAGTACCCGAAGGGTTTTCACTATCAAGCCTCTCTCATTTTGGTTTTTCTCTCAGCTTTCATCGCCTTATGGTGTCCGTGAAGATTTTCACCGATAAGACTCTCTCATTTGTATCACTTTCCAGCTGGGGATTTGGAGTGTTGCCGGTATGACTCTCTCTGCTAGAGATTAGAGTCCTTTCTATTGTGGAACAGAGTGTTATGTTCACCGATAAGACTCCCATTTGTCTGACTTGGCATCTTTTGTAGACTGGTCAGAAGGTCTTTCTTTGGATCTTAATGTGGGTTTTTGGACAGGCTAGAAAGAAGGGGTATTAAAGGCTCAAAACAAAATAAATTGGAGGTTTAAAATTACAACCTTCGGAACCAATTTTGCTTACCACAAGCGCAACCCTTGCCCCAGTTTCTTGCTTGGGGATTATTTATTTATAATTTTTTTATTATTTTTTTTTAATTTTTATTACACTATGCGCATTGTGACCATTGTGGCCATTATGCACCCTATGACCGAGCCGTGAAGCGCCTACGTATCCTCTTTGAGGAATCAGGTCAAACGTAGTTCCCAATTCCTCTGTTTTCATTTTTTTTTTCTTTTCTTTTCCAGGCTCGTATTTCCTAGTCGTTACTATTGATTCTGAATGAGGGGTATGAAAGAAAATAAATAAGGCTCAAAAGGGGTAACGAAGGATAAAGTGTTTGGATAGTAGAACAAAATGCCTTCGTCATTCCAATCTCCAAAACACGCCAAGTACAAACAACACAATTAAACAAACCGCCGAAAACATTGGTAGCATCTTTTGATTGCATCAGAGAATCATATCCACACATAACATCGTTGGACAACACTCTCATTTACTTGCCCCAATTTCTCATGGTTTGGGCTTCAGATGATCTCAAACTGTTCTTATTTTCAAAGGGGACCCGATCATCCCCAAATGGCTTTACGGTCAACTTTTAAGATTAGGCTTAAACTGTGCGCGCATGTCATGTCACTAGAATCGGCGTTGAACAAAAGCAAAACAAAAGGGTAAAGAAAACTAAACAAAGAAGATGAAAAAGACCGGAATTTGCTTTTAGACAAAAGGTAGAACCGTTTAAACGACAAAATAAACAGTTACAACCCTAAAACTAAACCAGATAACACCACATTAGGTACTAGACAAATAAAAGGATAAGGGGGTTTGACCACAAGACAATATCCGGATTACAACCCTGAAATAATCCGGACGACAGAAATGACAACAAAATAAACCACCAAAACTCCTCTCTGGCTGACCAGGAGATGGAGCGCCTTTCCAATTGCCAAACACGGTGTTTTAGCCATTAAGTTCTGCATCATCATTGCCAAAACCATTACCAACTTCAATATCATTATCATCAGTTAGCGGCTTCCCGGGATGACTCTAAAATCCCATGTCACCAGGCATCCTCCCCATAAAGTGTGCATCATGATGTGCAGGTAAAGGATTCTGCGCGATATTCTGGGTGTCATTACCTTGGATCACAATCAGATTTTCCTGGATCATCCTTTCTATTTCTCTTTTCAAATCCCGACAACTTTCAACATTGTGCCCCTGGGCATTGGAATGGTATTCACACCTTTTAGAAGGGTCAAAGCTTCTTGCACGTGGGTCCACATGATTTGGAGGAATAGATGCAATCATGTCGTGATGCTTTAACCTCTCAAATAAGCTTTCATAGGACTCTCCTATTGGTGTAAAATTATCTTTCAACCTTCGTTCCCCTTTATACTTCTAGCTTGGATGTGGGTTATAGGGCACCTGAAAGTTATGTGGAGGCTTATAGAGATTTTGTGACGCTCGTGCTCGCCTTCTGGGGTGTTTTGGTGGCCAGGCAACATACTGAGTTGGAACAATAGAATGCTGTGGGTTTTGAGAGGGATAATATTGCTCAGGGGATTCATAGAAAACTTGAGGAGGCTGCTCATACCTTCGAGATGTTCTCCTAGGACCTCTTCTTGACCCTTATGTCATCATGATTTCTTCAATCTTCTCATTTGTATCGCAAAAATTATCAAACTCAACCCGGACAGCGTGAGTTGCAGCTTTAAAAACTGCTTGACTTATAATTTTTCCTGTCTTAAGACCATTCTCTATTATTTCTCCCATTTTGATTGCTTCCGAGAAGGATTTTCCAACTGCGGACATCATGTTCTGAAAGTAATCTGGCTCATGCGCTTGAAGGAAGACAGTTATTAGCTCGTGGTCATCCATGGGTGGCTTAACTCGAGCTGCTTGTTCTCTCCATTTAATGGCATATTCCCTGAAACTTTCACTTGGTTTCTTTTTCAGGTTTGAAAGGGAAATGCGGTCTGGGGCAATGTCGATGCTGTATTGGAACTGTTTGACAAATGCTTGTGCCATGTCGTCCCAGACATACCAGCGAGACGTGTCTTGATCCATAAACCATTCGGAAGCTACTCCCATAAGGCTTTCCACAAAATAAGCCATCAACAATTCTTCATTTCTTCCCGCACCTCACAGTTGATTGCAATACCTTTTCAGGTGGGCAATGGGATCTCCATGTCCATTGTACTTTTCAAATTTGGGAGTCTTGAAACCAGGCAGCAAGTGGACATCAGGGAACATACATAGATCTTTGAAGGCAACACTCTTTTGACCAGACAACCCTTGCCTGTTTTTCAACCATTGTTCTAAGTTTTTCACTCTTTGGGTCATTTCTTCTTGTACCATCTTTCGGGCAGGCTCTTCAATCTTTGCAGGAAGATCAAACGAGTACGGGTGGTACTGCTCTTGTTGTGTCGCAAATTGTGACTCATGACGAGGCTGTCCTTGCCCACTGGCCCATGCTTGACACACTCCGGTCATTTGCTGTTTCAGTATTCTATTTTTTCTCGGCACAGTAGACTCTTGTTGAACCCTCTGAACAAACCGACCAACTCAACTTTCTTCACAATTCAAAACAAAACATGTTAGAATGGACTCAGTCGGTTCTTATTACTAGCAACATCTTTTTCCTTTTTTTCGATTTTTTTTTTCATTTTTTTGTTGTGGTCGAATCTTATGGAGATTGCCTACGTATCATGACCCCGCATGAATCAGACCTTGCGTAGTTCGGACCAATAAAAGATAAACAATAAACATTTTTTATCAATTTTCATATTAAAACAAACTGGGTTTCAATGGTTTGAAGATGACCTACAAACTTGAAAATCAAACAACCCACATATTTTAATCAAAAGATTTACAAACTCCAAAAACAAATGGCCAGCTTCCTTTCTCCGTTTGACAAATGCAACCGAACGGTTATTTTTGCAAACGTGGCCCCTTCCAAATTTTGAAGCCGGAGAGGATTATCTTATGACACTTTACAAACTTGTTCATTCTTTTACGAAAATAGCCTTTCGACAACTGAAAGATACTCTAAGGCTATTTCGGCAAGAACGGTTTAAGACGCGGTCGAAGCTGGCTCGGCTTATTTTGACTAAAAATCCAAACGGTATTCACCTGACCGCTGACTCTTTGTTTTTTTTTCAAATTACAATAAAAACCTGGTGTTGCAAACACGGCCCTTCGGCCCCTCGGGGACGAAGATTTTTAAGGCTGTGTGGGTCAACTGGACCAAATCTTAAAAAATGACCCAACAAGTGGCTGTTTATGCAAAGTCAGCCCTCCGGCGTCCCTTTCGGAAACATTCGGCTATTTTTGACAAAACAGCATCACCTGACTTATTCATGACAAAATTAAAATTTTGACATGTTTTTTTTTTCTTTATTTATTTATTTATTTTTGGCTATTTTAGCAAAAGGTGGGGTTGGACCCGATGAAGGTTGCCTACGTATCTCACATCCGGTGAGGATCAAACCCGCGTAGTTCGGCCTAATAAACCGAACTATTTTAAAACAGGATTTTTTTTTTCAGCAGCAAATAACAAAACCACTTTCAAAGCACGACTCTTTTCATTTTCATTTTAAATTTTTCAGAAACGAATAAAAAAACTATTTTAAATGTAAGACTCTTTTTCATTGTCATTTTCATGGGAAGACAAACTATTTTCCTTTATATATATATATTTTTTAATATTTTTTTGAAAAATAAGACAGAACAACGATTATTTTTTCTTTCTATTTTTTCTTTCCTTTTAATAAAACAAACTAATAAAACATTTTTTTTTCATTTTCTCAAAATTTCGGCAGAGTTTTGAAAGTATTTGGGCATTGGTTTTTTTTTCAAAAATAAACAGTCAATTCCCTAACCGCTATTTCTTTTTTTTTCAATTTTAAAATATTATTCATGATATTCAAAAGTCAGTCAACACACAAGTCCGAATCAAATAAATGCGCAAGTAGCAGCAAGTAAGATGCATCATGATGGTCATTTTCATTTTTTGGTACACCTGTCCTAGACAGACCCAACCCCTGTGTTGAGCCTCCAAAGTCAAATGCACGTGATGTAAACAAACGTTCCTACTAGGGATCTGGCATGAAGTTGAGTTATTCTAAGTGAAAAAACCTGAGGCATATTGTTCTAGCCCTGGCTTACCCAAGTGGACAGCTTGAGCCGAAATGGGGGCAACGTACCGGGAGCACGAAAGTCTGCCCGGCCTAGTTACTTGTCCCAACTTCGTCTTATTTGGTATGACTTCTAACAGAAAGGTGGGCCACGCGCACGTGTGCACCATAAATTCAGAAGACTCAGAAGGAAGGAGGGTTTCGTAGCAGTTTTATATGAACAATTCAGATAATATTAGAGCGGTAAAAAGCAACATTTAGCACATTAAGCTCAAACATGTAAACATCAGATAAAGCCAGATATAACAATTTATCTAAGCTCGAATTTCTAACCCTGAACCAGTGGTTCTGGGCCCAAATCCCCAGCAAAGTCGCCAGAGCTGTCACACCTACTTTTTCCGCCCCCGCGAGGGTTACAGGAGTTTTTTCCAATTAAAGGACAATCGAAACGGGATTTATTTATTTATTTCAGAGTCGCCACTTGGGAGATTTAGGGTGTCCCAAGTCCCCAATTTAATCCCGAATCGAGGAAAATATTCGACTTTCCAAATGAAGTCTGCGAACCAGAAATTCTAAGTAAGGAATTCTGTTGACCCGAGGGAAGGTGTTAGGCACCCCCGAATCCCGTGGTTCTAGCACGGTCGCTTAAACTGTTGTAATGGCTAAAATATCTGATTTTAATACATGTTAAAAAACTATAGTGCAATTTTAACTTTTAACCGCTTTTATTGTTATTATTATTTTTATAAAGAATTGCAACATCGTGAAAATATATCTCGAACCACGTCACATCAATGTACCCGTGATTATCGGCATATTTCGACTCTGTTGAAATTTGGATTTGGGTTACATAAATGCACACCCATATTTAAGAAAATAATTTGTTAAAGACGCGCCTAGAGCGACTAGCGTATTGTTGTTTTGGGAAAGGCCGTAAAATTTCACTAGATGGCCAAACCCGATGTTCTAAATAATTAATACATACATTTGTGAGGGCCCCGCAATTAGTGCATTTTATTGGGCGAGGCTCATCTCATTTTATTTATAAAAAAAAAAGACAGTCCTAAAATGCCTACATTTTTCTATTGAAGTTTGTCTCTACAAAAAAAAAATCTTAATTTATTTACATGCTGAAATTAACCAATAATATTTACTCTAAACAATATTTCTACCAAGTTCCTACTAGATGACCTATTCGTTTGATTTTTGACTCGACGAAGTTACTACACCATTTATTTATTTAGGCAATATATGCAGATAGTTCAATTGTTAAGCTATCGTCGAATGTTCCACTATGAGTAAAGCTAATTCAGAATTTCAACTCTTCATTTTTTCGTATTCATGCTTCATATTCGGATTACAATAACCAGCTTTTCAGTTGTGTACCTGATATTGGAAGCAAAAGAAAATGAAGATGAGAATCAGCAGCAGTAATAACAGTACAACACAGCAACAACAGCCCAGCAACAGTAACAACCCAAGAACAGAGTTTGCAAACCAGTGGAGCAGTAATCCCAAAAAACAAAAGCTTCAAGCTTTGATGAAACAATAATTAATTCTGATTTCAAACAATGAAAGAAAGCAGAAGATTTTTTTTTAGTTTCTTTTTTATTTGAAAGCTTTAATATTTTTCGGAATTTTTCTTTCTCTCTTAAATATTCAGCTCTTTTTTTTTCTCTATTTATGTTTTAATTCTCTCTCTTATTATTCTCTCTCTTCTCTTTTTTTTTCCAGATTCGTTCCTCTTTCTGTATTCTCTTGTCTTCAAGACTTCCTATATATAATCCCAACCCATAAATCTTTTAATAAATTAAAATCAACCCATTTTCTCTACCAAACCCATTATCTTCCCACTCATCCCCATTACATTAAATAAATATATCACACCACCCCATTATATTTTGTCCCCCATGCCTAACATAAACAAATACAAGATTCTCCCACACTAAAATTTGTCTTGTCCCCATTTATATTAAATAATTATATCACAACCCACCCCATTTTATTTTGTCCCCCATGCTTCACATAAAAAATTACAAAATGTACAATTCATAAAATACCCCTCCGACCTTATTGCAATTACTATTTTACCCCCAAACGTACTGCGATTTACCAAATTATCCCATCAGCTATAACAAATCAATTAATCAAACTCAACCAAAATATAGTCAATATGACCAATGTCTACATAAATTCAAACAACAAATCTCATGAACATGATTTCTTCAACAGTTCAACAACAAATCACATGAACACAAATTGAACAACAAAGAACAACTAAAATTTGATTGAACAATATTTTAGCAACAAACAAACCTATTTTCGAATTCAACAACAACAACAACAAACAAGTATATTTAGATTTCTAAATTCAATAATATTGAACTTAAAATCAACTCTAACAACATTACAACAAACAATTCCTATATTAAACTTAAACACGATTATGAGACAAATTCAAGAAATAATCATAAGTGATAAACAAGAAATCAAACTATACAAATTTCGGATTCAAGAACAAACAAACAAAGTATGAACATGAATGAAATCTATTTTAAACAACAAACATGATGGATTCAAACGATTAAACCAACATATTTCCCTAACACAACTAAATTCTTTTAGACAAATAACAAGATCGACGAAGAAACAATTATGAACTTAAACTTGAACTTAACAATATTAACAATTTCTAAAAATACATAAACACATGAAACAAATTGAAGAAACAATTAATTAAACTTCAATTTGTATCTTACCAACATTAGACTAACAACTTTTACCTAAACAATAAAACAAACATGAAATAAACATGAAAAACAAATTAATTAATTTCCATTTGAAATCTGAAAATTAATTGAACAAAACATATGAACAAACTAGAAAATTATTTCAACGATGAACAACGAACAAAACAAGAATCAAATATTTAACGATTTTAACTTCGAGAAATATTTAGCCCCGAAATATGGACAAAATAAAATTCAAAAACAACTAACCGGAGATGAATCAACGACGAACGGAAATGGAAAACTCGGACAGAAAACTCGACGTACAGGATCTCGACTCGACGAAAAACTTTCGAACTTTGCCGGACTTTAACCGGACTGCCTTGCGTCGTCAACAACAGTACGATGGTGAGCAACAAACATGACTCATGGAGTCGTCAACGTCAGTACGCAGCAGTGAAGCATCTGAAGCAGACGCAGCTTGACGCCGAAACAGGAGCAGTGAAGCGAAGCGCCGTGTCCATGGCTGGAGCTCGGGAGCTCGACCACCCAACTCGAAGTCGACGGAATGAAGAAGATAAAGCAGAAAGATCGATCATGGGGCAGCTGCGGGCAGCATGGAGGAGCTGGAATGAGGGGTCGTTTGCAGTGGGGTTTCTACCATGGGAGGGCAGCTATGGCGATGGGGAGGCAGCCATAGTCGAGCAAGCTTTGAGCTTGACGAAAGAGATGAAGCTATGGTAGCGACGGTGTTATGGTGGGTCGTTGGAGATCGAGGGACTTGTGTCGTTTGGTCGAGGAAGAAGAAGGCGGAAGCAGCTGGTTGAGGGCAGCCATTGATGGAGCTTGGAGCTTTTGGGAAGATGAAGAAAAGAAGAAGAAGAAGAATGATAGGGGGGGCGGGTAGTTTAGTGTTTAGGTTAGGGTTTTTTTTGTTTTATTTTTGAAATGCAAGATAGGGGGTGTTGGGTTATGGATTGGGTCGACCCGGTTTGAAATGGACCGGGTCGTTAATTTAGTTTGGACAATTGTTTGGACTTGGGGTTGAAATTTGAAGAAATGGCCCAATCCGATTTTTCTTTGTATTTTTGCTCTTTTTTTTCTTTTTTTTTTCTAAAACTAAATTATAAAAATACTTAAACTATTATTAAGAATTAAATTAAGTTATAAAAGCGCAAATTAACTCCCAATAACAATTAACGCACAATTAAGTAATAATTAAGCATAAAATTGTATATTTGGACATTAAATGCTAAAAATGCAAACGATGCCTATTTTTGTAATTTTTAATTTTTGTAAAACAAATTTAATTACTAACAATTATAGAATTAAATCCTACATGCAAAATGCGACATATTTTTGTATTTTTTATTAATTTATCAAATAAACACGCACAGACAAATACAAATAATTATTCAAAATATCACAAAATATCACAAAATTGCACACCAAAGAAAAATCATTTTATTTTTGAATTTTTTTTGGGAGTAATTCTCATATAGGGCAAAAATCACGTGCTTACAAAAGCAAAGTTTTGAAAGAGTTATAATCTCGTTGATCAGATCCTCCAGTTTGCATAGGTTCACCAGTAAAAATGCCTTTGCCAGGTGTTCTCGTTCGTTTCCCTCAACATTCTGGCAGTCGGTGACTCTCTTCCTCACTTTTCCTTCCAATTCTCTTCTAGATATTCCAATTTTTTGCTAGCTTTGGTGGCCCTGTCTTTCCACTCATTGATTTTGTCATTTGATGGAAGATTCCTCCACCATCCTAGCAAGAGTGGTGGCGTGCTAATCATACCGGAACTGGGGACCTCGTGCCTCATTTTTTACAAAACAAAAGGTTTAGACCCTACCCCATCAGACTCGACTATTTATCATCAACAATTAGCATGAAACATTTAGTTCTCCAAATAAATGCACATAATGTGATGATGTCCGTTTGGGTTTAGAGAAACCCAGTGGACTTTGGACAAGGCTATCTTAAAGGGTAATTATGTGTACAACATAACCGACCCGACTAGGTTTGACCATGATGCATGCACGATTTAAACAGAGTAAGGTTTCTATGGGGTTTTAGACTGGTACCCTTGAGCGGACAACTCAAGGGGGAAGGCACGGAACCGTCGACTGCACCGCTGATGGACTAGTTTTACCGCAAATATGCCTTTCCGAATTTAGGGGTAATGAAATAGGAAGAGCGTAACCACTCATCAAGCGTTGTTATAGTATTTGTTTGTCACGAGTGGAGTCCGATGCTTGAGTATGATTATGCAATAATTAAAAGTATTTTATCATGTATTTGCATGTTAAGAAAGCGATAAATACAACAGATTTATAATTTAAAGCAACAATAAAGGAAGGAAACAAGAAAGATATGTCAGTTTTGCTTTTGAAGAAGAAATTAATTGCTTAAAGAAATTAAACAAATAATTTCACATAGCGATGTACAAATTCACAAGAACAATCTGAAATGGTAAAAGCCTAAAAATCCCCAGCAGAGTCGCCATGATGTCGCGCCCCCTTTTTCCTTCCGCGTAAATCGGGTTTATGACATTCGGGATATGGACAACTCTTTCCTTTTGGGAAATGGGTTTGCAAATTTGAAGAGTCGCCACCTAATGATTTAAGGTGCATTAGGACACCTATAGGGTTCATTTATAACTACGTTGAATAACCAGAGATAGGGTAAGGCCTTGAGATTATCCCAAGGGGAAGGTATTAGGCACCCCTCAGGATCAACTAGTGTGGTTCCCGACCAGATAGTTTTTGTGAATTTGGTTCAATTGACATATAAACAGATAAGGCTCAAATAAGAGGGGATTTTAAAAAACAACTGTTTGAAAGTAAACAAAGTTTGAAAGAGCGATTAAGGCTGATTTTAAACAAGGAGTTGCAATGCTTTTAAAAGAAAAGGAAAATAAAGGAAGGGGGACCTAGGTTTATTTAAAATATGGATCACATCAATGCCATACCCGGTAATCACTCCTTAAAAGAGAGTCTACACATGGTATTAGCGCACCGGTCATCATATCCATATCTACCCTTTCCCACCCCATTTAAGGTGCTAAAGCGCGGATTGGTCTCGACCATTATTGCATTCTATTACATGCCCCATTCCTATCAATCCCAGAGGCATTTAGGACTACTGGTCCTAAAAGGGAGGGATATTAGGCTAACTTGAAGTTTCAAAAGTAAAAAAATCTAAGGCGACATACAAAACATATAAAAGATAGCACATTCAAGGGGAAGCACATAAACACATAAGGCTCAAATATACCTCCTCAAACAAGATAATCAAATAGCATGACTCAAACAACAAACAGGGTCTGATTCTAAGATAATACTTAAGGGAGAGAAGATTATTGTTGTTGCAGCAGGCCTGGGCCTATTACATAACTCAGTTAGGAAACACGAATCAGGCCCGCCTGCTGGTTGTAGTGATTAACAATAAACAGAGGCGAGTTCAGTTTTATCAATATTATTACCTAAGGCTTTCCTAAGTGTTTATGGGAGCTCTTAGAAACATGGCATCTATTACTGATTTTGAGTGTAATCACAGCTTAAAACAAATGGTTTGAAGTCCTATAGGCATGCTTGCTAAATCGTGTTAACAAGAAGAGATTAAGTTACTTAAAAAATCTGGTTCAGAGTAGATGAATTTGAAATTAGGCTAGTTTCAGTTTCTGCAGATGAGGGTATCCGTTATTGCTGATTTTAAACCTTATAGGCATGTTGTATAAATGAGTGAATTCAAACACTGTAGGCATGATGTCTAAATGAATGATCTTAAACCCTACAAGCATGATATCTAAATGAATGATGTTAAACCTTATTGGCATAATATCTAGTAGACAATGGAAACGGGCAGGGTTTTACTTAAGAATTCCTATAGGTATGATTTCTGTGCATTATACTGATTTTAAAATTGTAGACGTGATACCAGATTATAACGAGCTGGGTCCTAAAATACATGATATCTAAATGAATGACCAACATGCAGATTTTTAGGTAATCTTTATAGGCAGGTTATCTAGTGGTGAAGTAGAACATGTAGGATTTAAAGCAAGTCCTATATGCATGGTTTCTAAATGCGATTTGAATATGCAGAATTAAAAATATCCTATAGGCATGTTTTCTAAAAAGCAACTGGAATATGCAGAATTAAAAGTAGTCCTATAGGAATGTTTTCTACCCTTTAACATGCATAATTACCCAACCCTTTTTTCACTAGCCATCCCCGCTGTTTATTACAAATTATTACAAACTAGAAATACTGAATTACATCAGAAAATACATAAAAATTACAACCAGAGGTGATTCTTGGTTCCTCCCTGAGCTACGGAATAAACTAACTTAAATACCACTTGTTTCAAATCCTTCCTCAGACTTGGGTGTGTCAGAGTTCCCTAAGGGTCCCAAAAGGACCCCGGGCAGTGCTTACACCCAAGTTGCATTGGTAGAGATGAGTGCGGTGTGGAAAAAGCCATCTCTTATGTGTCCAAGTTCAGAGGGAACACATGGGTCCCCAAAGCAGGGCTCACACCATAGGGGCAGAACTTAAGTCTAAGAAGATAGTGGAAGTGCAGGAATAGAGTTTTAAAACTGAGGGGTGGGTAAAGGAGAGGGGTAAAGGGGTGGTAGGGAAACAGTTACAGAGTTGATAACTTCATACAAAAGGGGGTCGGGGTTGGGAATTCATTACAAAGAACTCATGTACTTAGGCAAGGGTTAGCTTTAGGCATGCACAACAGTAAAAGATGCTGGCATGCCTATAAGCCCACCACAACACATAACAACTAGAGAAAACATGGATGTTATGATCCCGGGGGGATCAAGTTTGGGTCATGGACAGCAATGTTCAGTGCTGCCATGCCCCATACCAAACATAGATACCAAATGCATTGGGGATGGGGATTTAAGGTTCACAACCCATGATAAGTAAGTAACAGAAACATTAATTCAGAACAGAAAAGGCAGAATATGGCATACTTAATGATGGAACTTAGTTAAATACAAACAAGAATGAAAGAAACAGTAAAGAAACATATTGTTGTTGATGCTGAAAATTAGTTAGAACATACCAGTCAGAGAAGCAAAGTGCAGTTAAGAAAAGTAAGCAGGACTCCAAAGTCTAGCCTTGGATTTTAGTCGGCTAAACAAACAGTAGCACAAGTAGAAGTAAAGCAAGAGAGATTTTTTGAGTGTAAGTGTGTGTTTTGAACTTAAAATTGTTCGTGTCCTTGAAAGAAGAGAAGTACAGGTATTTATAGCTTTTTGAAAATGAGTGAAAGAGGAGTAATAAGCGACAAACATGGAAACAATCACTATTTAGAATCAATTGTACAAGTGATTGTCTTTAATTAAGGGATCCCTTGGTTAACGGGTAATGACATGCTCATAATAAGGAAACAAATCAATTTGTAAGCAAATTGATAGTTGCCATTAAAGAAGTAGTAAAACAATTGAGTAAGTAATCATGTCTAGGTACAAGAATACATTTATTTTGGGAAAGGAATCAATTAAACTTAACAGACGAGTGAAATTAGAATTTCACAAAAGAAAGGTTTGAAATCAGTCCAAAATTGAAGATCAGTCAACAAGGAAACTCAACTTATAAATAGAGTGCACAAACACTAGACATGCGATGTCAAACTATGGCAAAGAGAAACATCAATGCAATAATAGCACAAAGTTAGTAGACAACAAACGTTCGAAGCATGATAGTCACATAGGTCAAGTTTTATTGACTTAGTAGTAGAGAAAAGAGAGAATATTAGAAGCATGCAAAGTGTCAAGTAAAAACCCTTCTGAAGACATAGTCGAATTTCAAAGACAGTAAGAACCCAGAATCACATAAAGCAAAGAGATGCTGAAATAAAGGAATTTCAAATCAAGTTGAGCAACTTCAAATAGATGAATTGCACAAGAAGTTTCAGATACTTGAATAGACCCCTAAGAAATTAGGGTTTTGAAACCAAACGAGCAAACAGATTACACAAATACTTAGAGACTCTACTGAACCCAAAAGAATTTTGGTTTTTTTTTAACACCAGTCGAGTCTAGATATGATAAACAAGTAAATCAAACAAATAAATTATCTCAGGAACTCGAATAAACCAAAATTTAGGGTTTTCAACACCAATCGAGTCTAGAGATGATAAACAAGTAAATCAAACAAATATGTAGTCTCAAAAACTCGAATAAACCCAAAATATTAGGGGTTTTATCATGCAAACTCAGAGAGGAGAACAAACGAGCAAACATAGCAGAACATGCTAAAATCAGAGAAAGTTTTGAAATATCTTAACAAGAAAACACTAATCGAAAAAGATAAAGAGTTTTGAAAGTAGAGTCTTAAAACAACTTCAAGAAAAATGCTTAGAAGTTCAAAGAAAACATAGACCTGAAGCGGATCTGAAAGAAATCGAAAAAACCTTAGAGATTAGGGTTTTAGAAGACCCCAAGTGATGAGAAAGGCCTTGAAAGCCATTGATCTAAGCAGGAGAGTCAAAGGTTTGACTCGAATGGCCATGGCTGGCCGGAGAAAGATTAGAGACGATCGGAGAACAGTCATCGAGCAAGGTCTGGACCAAACCCCTTCATGATTTGGTCATGAGACCACAGAAATGAACACGTAGAAGCCATGGGAGGCTGATACATGTCTTCAATGACCTTGGATGGCCATGGATTAGGGCTGATTGGGGTGGCGGCAGCTAGGGTTTGAGGGTGGTGGAGAGGATTTGAGAGAGGAGGGGGATTCAGAGGCGGCGGGTTGTGAGGAATGATAGGGTTAGGGGTCGTTTGAGATTAACTAAGGTAAGGGGGTTTGGTGGCCGTTGATCATTTTGATCAACGGTCTGGATTGAACGGGTAAGTGGGGCGGTTTAATAGAATAGGGTCTGGGTTGGTTCAGATTGGAATTGGGTCGGAGTAATTGACCTTCAAATTGGGGTTCAAAATCAGGCTAAATTGAAATAAATGGGGCTAGCATTTAAATAGTCAATTTCTCCTATTTGATTTATTAAAATAATAAAATAATTTTTGTAAATAAATTAAAGGTACTAAAATAATTTATAGTATATAATTATCAAATTCAAAATATTGGACTTAATTTTTATAAATATAAACGCAATTAAATCTAAAAGAGGCTAATATTGCAATTATATACAATTTAGCTTTAAAAATACTAGATCAATTTATAAAAAAAGTGCAAAAATATATTAGCTATATTTTAGTATAAATATGAGAGTCCAACAAATGAATTACCAAAAATGATAATTTTGGTAATTATTATTGATTTTTTATGAATGAAAATAGGGAAATAAATTGGTTTAAAAATCTTTAAAAAGAAAGAGATAAGTTACATTATGTGTTTGAGGATGGACTCTACTTCTTATGCTGTTTTGAGAGTATTTTGCATAT
The DNA here is from genome assembly GCF_000715075.1 of Nicotiana tabacum. NCBI lineage: Eukaryota > Viridiplantae > Streptophyta > Magnoliopsida > Solanales > Solanaceae > Nicotiana > Nicotiana tabacum. Next base: position 25,144,802 of record NC_134085.1, read on the forward strand.
AAAATATACATAGGGAAAAATTGGGTACCAACAACTGCCCTTCTTTACCTGGGAAGGATGAAAGAGTTGTCGGGTAAAGATATAATGGCCAAATTTGGACCGAACGACATGGTCTGGAGAAGATAGGCCGCAATCAAGTTTCTGAGCTACCTACATATCCTTGGTTTTACAGGAATTAGGTCATGTGTAGTTTAGGATCCGTCGGCGGAGTATGCCGATAGGTACTTTCCAAGAATGGATGCAACGTTTCGGTCAGGGAGAGTGAAAGGCTTACGAGAGTAGTCAGGTTTGATGTGGCTACGGGCATCAGAGCGAAAATGCTCATGCCTGGACGGCTGTTGCTTGCTGATTTACCTGCAAATAAGTAATGCAAGCATATATTGTGCGCAAATTTAAACATGATGCAAATTCCCGTTGGACCATGAATGTTTTCTTTGGATGGTAGGATGACGTCCTTAGACCATGATGTCCTGGGCCATGAAGCGTATAATAAAAAATTTTCAAGCTATAAAATGACACACTCGGGCCATGAAAATGGTGTCTCTGAACCATGATGCCTTTGAATGATGATATGCAAAAGATTGAAAGGGATCCTCAGGCCATGGCATGGTGTTCTCGGGCTATGAGGATGGTGCCTCCGAACGATGATGCCTTTGGATAATTTGGCGATATTTCAGCCTATGAAATGTGATAGCATGTGGCGATCTTTCAGCCATGCAATGTGGCGATCTTTCAGCCGTGCAATGTGGAGATCTTTCAGCCGTGCAATGTGGATGCAGATAGAGGTAGAGCTTAACCTCAGAAGGCATAATAGTAGCATTATGCAAGTTGGAAGGCAGAATGGTAGGTTATGCAAGTTGGAAGGCAGAATGGTAGCCTCATGCAAGTTGGAAGGCAGAATGGTAACCTTATGAAAGTTGGAAGGCAGAATGGTAGCTTTATGCAAGTTGGAAGGCAAAATGGTAGCCTTATGCAAGTCGGGAGGCAGAATGGTAGCCTTATGCAATGAAAATGCAGATAGAGGTAGAGCTTAACCTCAGAAGGTCGAATAGTTGGCTTATGCAAGTTGGAAGGCAGAATAGTAGCCTTATGCAATGCAAATGCAGATAGAGGTAGAGCTTAACCTCGGAAGGAAGAATGGTAGCCTTATGCAAGTAATAAAATAGCAAATGGCAGTAGAGTTTCTTAGCTGATAGCAAATTTCAGCATGACAATTATTGGGAGCATACGAAACATTCATGGGTGTGTGCTGATAGCAGATGTCGGTAAGTGCAATGGTTCGGAGAATCGTGTTCTTGAACAGCATTTGTTATATGGGCGGATAGTGCATTCAATGATTTTGTAATCTTTGTGCCTGCTATCACACCTCCTTTTTCAGCTCCCACGAGGGGTGAAGGGAGTTTTTCCAATTAAAGGACAATCGAAACGGGATTTGTTTATTTATTTCAGAGTCGCCACTTGGGAGATTTAGGGTGTCCCAAGTCACCGATTTAATCCCGAATCGAGGAAAAGAATGACTCTGTTTAATAGTCCGCGAACCAGAAATCCGGATAAGGAATTATGTTAACCCGGGAGAGGCACTCCCGAGTTCCGTGGTTCTAGCATGGTCGCTTAACTGTCATATTCGGCTTGTTTATCTGATTTGTTCTTTGGCGGTGGAAGTTCCTGAATGGCCTTGACCTTTGATGGATCCAATTCTATTCCCCGGTGGCTCTCAATAAACCTTCGCAATCTATTGAAGAACTTCCTCAAATCCCAAACCTTGACCTTTTATGGATCCAATTCTATTCCTCGGAGTCAATGTCTGTTTGTTGTGTTGTCTCATTGCATGTCACAGTCATTGGTTCATCAAGATAAGTAATAGTAATGTTGTATAAGTAAAGTAATGAGAGAACAAATGATAATGAGTGTTGATTCATAAGAAGAAATCAAAATGCTTTGATAAACTCCATAATTGTTTTGAACATTGAAGATCTTATTGCGGGAAATAAGAATACGGAAAGAAAAATCATCTAATAAAAAATAAAACAATACATGATGCTTGTTTAGCCTTGCTATCCCGAGGCTCGACGGGCTCTGGTGGTTGTGATGGTCCAATTGTTGAGGTATGCCCCTCTACTCACAGCTTGTATGGATGGACCTTCCTCCTCTTCCTCCTCGAGAACAACACAGAAGTCCATGTCATCGTCTTCTAAGAACAAGTTCTTTACCGTAGTAAGTGCTTCCTCTTCGTCTGTCCCATAAAAAACGTCAGCCTGTTAGAAAGTCTATTCCATAGGCGGTATCGGCTGTCCCAGTGGATAGTAAGGACCGCGCCATGGTGGCGACCAGTTATTAAACTCTTCCCAAGTATACTAATATCCCAAACCGAAATTAGTGTCGGGCTTCTTGAGCTTTATGGGTTTAGCAATCCCCTAGAGGTTCTTGCCAAGCCCCTTGCCAGGTTCGTACCCACTCCAGTTTAGTATACTCTCGATCTTGTTGTCCCACAATTTATCTTTGTCAACAACATTGACTTGCTCGATGTGGTGGTAGGTCTCCTGTCACACCCCAAAATTCGAGGAGCGCGACCGGCGCTCAACCGAGTAAACCGACTGATCAAGCCTGTGAGGTTTCATTCTACCCAAACTAATTCATGAATAAATAGGATATGGAGTCCATTAATCAAATTCTATAAACATGTCAGTAACGATTTCCATTTCATTTTCATTAGCAACTTTATTCACAATTTTGAAGATATTACAAGTTTTGTACATCATTGCCAAACATCAATATTTATATTTTAATTCCAATACCCGACTACCCACAACCTGTCTACGTAGCCTGTAAATGCAACTGAAGAATAATATGGAAATGCCGGCAACAAGGCTCCAGCTATACCTCAAATACAAAGTACATGATTAACAGATGAAACAGGACCCCGAAATGAAGTGGGGCTCACCAAGTCAGCTGAAAGGATGATGCAGCACTAGCTGCGGCCAACACTGCCTGCTATAGAAACACCTACATCCATTTAAAGACTTAGCACCCTCGGCAAAGGGGACATTAGTGCCATTGAATAGTACTAGTATGTATTACTAAACACCATCTCATTAGAAAGAACAACCATACAAGGACAAATAAATCATAAGGATTCAACAAAAGCTTTAAACAATCACTACATCATCAAATAAAAGGAATTACATAGCTCTCACATAATTTCTATAGCTTTAGTTTGGGGATTTTACTATTGTTCATCATTATTCACAATACCACCGCTTTCTTGAGTGGAGTCCTATCACAGCCCGATCGGCTAAGCCGTCTGCCCGAGATGTTACCATTATTTCATTCACACCAGTTTCAATCATCAATAAATTACCACCATGTGTATATATATCATGGCATCCGATCACGGCCCGATCGGCTAAGTCGCCTCCCCAAGACATTACCATTATTCCATTCACACTTTCCAGTTTCAATCATCAATACATTACCACCATGTGTATATATATCATGGCGTCCGGTCACGGCTCGATCGGCTAAGCCGTCTCCCCGAGACATTACCATTTTCCGTTATTCATCTCACGCCAATCTTTGGGTTCACATGTATTAGTTCATCGTCACTTGGGGCCACAATTATTACGTCATACATGGCACTAGACCATATTTCGTAACTCTCATTCCACATCACTTTTACTCTCAACATCAAACTTGTAAATTTAAGATAATGGGCACATACAAGAGAAATTCTAGTTATAATCATAGGGAGGAATTCTCATGATTCGGCATAATAATAACAATTTAACTTGACTTGAAATATAGGCAATTTAGCATATAGTTCATATTCTTCACATATCCCCAATTACCAAGAATAGCACATTGAACATATTGAGACACACTTTTCACATATACTTATGCAACACTAATTCCTTTGAAGCAACAAATACTACGTCAATCAAATTCCGGACATACAAAATTACCTGGACACCATGGGAGTTCAATTTCTAAGAAGAGGGGGTTTTAGCCATACATACCTTGTTTAAGATTTTCTTAAGTTATTATGACGTTCCGAAAATTCTAGCAATGCCAATCTACTTTGAGACATAACAAAATTGAACACAAATTAAGAAGGTATTCATGGTTTCAGCTCATTTGAGCATTTTATCAAATACTAGTTGAGCATCTTGATTTCAAATATCTTTTACAAGGTTTCCTTCACTTCCCCCAACCCAATCTTTACTTGTTTATGTTCAACAATCTTCCCACAAATCTAATTTTTACATGCATGTATACCTAATACTATTACACCCAAGAATCATACCTCAATAACCCATCTTATACCCCAAACTCGAAATTAAAGTCTAATATATAAAACCTTACCTCTTAGATGAAGAACATGTGATTGGGTTCTTTGATTCTTTAAGACTTGAGCAAGAGATGGGTGATTATGAAGCTAGGCCCCTCCTTTCTCTCTCTATATGCTCTCATATCTCTCTAATATCAGTAGGAAATGACCCCAAAATGAACCCCAAAGCCTATATATTAAAATAGGGTCAGGTTATAAAAATAGGAAAAATAACCCTCCGAAATCGGGTCTGCGATCGCAGAATGGACCGCAAAACAAGAATGTGGTCCGCAAAATGCATCGCAAAATAGGTGCCCAAAATTGGGCAACACTGGCCCAATTTGCGACAGATCTGCGATCGCAAAGTAAAAAATGTGACAGATTTGCGATCGCAGATTCGACACAGGATCGCATTTTTCCAGCATTTGGTAATTTGATCATAACTTTGTGTAGGAATGTCCAAATGATGTACGGTCTGAAGCGTTAGAAACTAGACTCAAAGAACTTTCATTTGATAGGTTATTCATCACATAAAACCTTATACATGTTTATATATGCTCGTTCAAAGTATGGACTATTGGAAGTACCTTTGGAATCTTAGCCTATTATGAATTTTTTCCCATTTGTCTTACACTTAGGCCTCTCCTTGGACCCCACCTTACTTAATATATGACTCATACACTTGTTTACCAAATTCAATTGATGCCCACCATGTTAATAGCACATAAAATATTATAATTAGCCTATGTGGCATCACGAAATCCTAGATTACTTAGCGAAATTTTCCGGGGCCTTACATTCTCCCCCCCCAGGATCATTCGTCCTCGAATGAGGAGTAGATTCTAACTTAAATGCTTAATATAATATATCTCGCTTCTCACCTACCTAAAGTCCCTAAATTTGACTAACTCCTAAATTTTTTAAAAATTTCGGTAGAGTCTCCTTTGTAACTAGGCCTATCCACCTACCAGAGAACCACCAAAACCATCCTAAAAACACATCCACAACTCGACAAAGCACCACAATGTACATATCAATAATATGAACCTCAGCACTACAAGCACTGCATTATCATAACGACACATGAACATCGACTGCACATTGTTTTAGATCATAGCACTCGTAAGCTACCTTTCAAGTAAAAGCTTATTGATATTCAATCAAGCGAAAAAATTTCATTCCACGACACTTTCAGCCATCAGGGTGGCCTCCTCGACTCATAAGCTTTGCCATAACACGTTCACGGAAGCAATCCCAACCCCTAAACTTATCTAACAAGGATGACATCTAGACACCTCGCGTAAGCTAACTATCCATCAACATTCACCTTCAATAATTTACACCAGGATGATACACAAATGATCTCCACCTACTTTCTTAGACATAGACATGTGAATACACAAAATATATGGCGAACAACTATGGGGAAACTTCATATTCCTAGTGTGGCCTAATGTGGAATACACTTATGCAACCTTTATTATCAACTCATACAACATCTTCAGGGGAAAATATTGAGAATAACTCGTTCACCCTTCTAAACTCTAAATCTCTAGGCGAACCCTCACACTAAACCATTGATGACTTTTGACAGTTAATCTATGATGTGCTATCATAAACTAACCATAAAGTTACCTATCGAATATATGTGATCATACGGGGATGCTCCCTCTTTGACATGTTTGAACTTTAATATCCAATAGATTTAATGCAATGAGGAGCAACGGAGTTCAAAATCGGGCTAGAATTTTTCAAGAACCCATTAATATGCTGCGTAGAGTATTTCACGAGGTTATATGGGAAGAGACACAAAGATTACTACTAACAATATTGGCATGGTTAATCATTGCGATGACATCAATTATTAGACAAATGAGACATAGGGGTAACTTGTACATTGGAAATAGGAAACATTAAGGGGGAATATTCAAGTACATGAACCAGCCGGCTCCTGGAGTGTAGGGAAAATCCGTTTATCAAGAATGAGAATACTCTGGCACCTTGAATGCGATATAGGTTTCAAAATACATGAAGTTGAATTGCACTCTTAACATTAACTGACACACGGAATCTATGCCACAGGCCCATGAGAATGAAAAGAAGTTGAACACTTATGAGATTATCATATTTCAAACAACTTAACCCTTCCTGATAGTTCCTCTTATTTGAGAGAACTAAAGATACGACAACTTGTCTTCCAAATCAATATGCCCATGATATGTGCAAAAATATAAAGGCATCTAATCTCAAACTTTCATGAGTGAAACCACATAGCTAGGACATCCTACCATATGCGTGAAATCATGGAAATATAAACTTGAACTTTAAGGAAAACCATTACTTTTGAAACACATGAGACAAGCCTTGGTAGTCCTTGAGAATCGTCAACATTGGCAAGAAATTACTTAAAATCTTTACGAGATGGTATAGAATAAGGCCTCAAAGCGACCATATGAATAATTATGAAAGGGTGAGAAGTCTTGATGCACTTATCGGAGAAGAGTAACCTAAGTTATCTAGTCATAGGGACAAGTAGAGCAGGTAGAAGATTGTTTAGGAGAAAATCTCATAAGGAGTGCGAGCAATATCGTTTTATCCTAAAAAAGGAACATACCCTGACCCTTGATGCCATAAGGCATAAAATTAGATTCTTGAGGAGAGTTACCGGATGAAAATAGATTGTAAGGCAGCACAACTAAGAGCACCGATTGGAATCGACAAGCTTAAACAGAGTTGAAGACATTAGAAGTCTGTAGAAAAGGGGAAATTTGCCCACTCTCAGGGCGCTTGTAGAGTACATAAAAGTGAGGTTAATTAAATCAGATCATATAGTTGGATAACTAGTCAAGACATTGAGATAGTATAGCATTGAAGATTATGGGTAAACAACACATGATGCAAGACAAATTAAAAGAAAGTGAGAGAGCCCTATAGAAGTAACCTTTACATTGTAACCACTAGGAATAGTGGTAATATAAAGAGATTACGAGAAGCTATATTTTTGAAAGAAGATCTCTGTATGTAGTCATGTGATGTATAGCTTCAGAATTCAAAAATCCAATTATGTTTAGCAACTCTACTTCACAATGAAGCACTACAGCACACTTCTACATAACCAACTATTACTAGCCAAATTGGGAGACACTATAAGACTTGACTGAGAGAAAATCTTTGGCATACGAATGTGTTACTAGGTGTATTGCTCATTGGTCAACCCAAAACCAAAAGGTGAGAGTTAGACTAATAAGCAGATCGTTGGACTAGCACATGTGTAGATAATCCATTATCAAAAGGAGATTATTCAATCTTAGCAATTGCGACATACTATCAACCTTTGATGAACTTAAAGTGAGGTAGGAATCCAACGAGATAGTATAAAATGATCATGGAAGGTTTGCAGATGTTCATAATGAGTTCTCCATAGATTTTGACTTGAGAACTACCCAGATGCTAATGAAAGACGGAAAAACATGAGAAACGGGCGTTGTGCTATAATAACCGCCAAAAGTGTGCTTGGTCTTGACGGAGAGCCTAGTAAGGTTCCTTTAGAGAAAAGAAGTGTTACAATGACACATAGAAGGATATGTTCTCTCATGGTTATCGAACAAGTGTGGGGAAACTAGCACAATGAATTCACTAACTAAAGAACACAATTAACACCTGTTATGGAGGTGTAAAGAGAAAATAAACATTTGTTATAAGCTGGACATGCTTCTGCTATATTAACTCCCAACTGTAATATACGACCATGCCACGAGCAACCACAATACTAGGACAAAGTGAGCTACTTACTGCAGGATGTCCCAAGTGGACACAAAAGTTATGGCGACACAAGATCTTCCTATGACGGGGATGTGAGGATCTCAATTTTCAGAGAGACTTTATGCACATGGTGACCATTTCGATTGACATGCACTCATGTGAGGTGTTAAGGTATGCTTTTATGTTACCAAACAGTGAGAAACTTTCATGATGATATTTGCAAGAGAGTAGATTGACTGTTCAAACCATATAAGCCATATACACAACTGAGTAAAAGAGTGACTCGAGAAGGATCACAATGTTGGGATGCTTTGCATGGAACTTGACACCACATAGGTAAACTTTATGATGGTGTATGTATAGGCATAAGGGAGTAGATGTTGTCCATTTAAATAAAAAGATTTTGTAAGAAATTCATTAGATATAGTCCCTTGTTGAGAATTTAGGAAAGCAAGTCGGAAGTATTAATCATAGAGTCATAACTCCATTCAAGGACATAATTATAGAACTTAATTCCACAAGAATGTAAATAAGAGAATTCGTAATAGAGTGGATTCACGAATAATGCGTCTCGTTCAAAGAGATGATACATGCAATGCTTTGTTATTCAACACCTTGTTAAGACCATGCTTATGAGAATTCTTCAACATGGATGTACATATACAACGAGTAGAAATTTTAATTCGACTCACTTAATGGCTTTAGGTTGATAGGGCAAATAGATTAATCGATACCCCTCGACTCCACATCCCTAACGTACGTAGGTAACATGCTGATATACTACATGATGTGGTGGGGAAAGACATTAATAGGAACAAGGGTACTCCCCATAGCAACAAGTTCTACCCATTCCTCCATGGCTCGATACAGTCTACTAACAAATGCTTGGGCAATCTCCCTCAGATCCAATGGTGGGGTAATTCCCTCCTTAATGCTTCAAACTCATGGATTAAGGTATCTAGATTACTCATCTGGAGAATAAGACATAGAGAGGAAATTAGCTCCCTATCTTGGGTTCTATGGCACGACCTGGAGTATCAAAGAAGAGTGAAATTCCTACATGCTTGAATAGCCTCCAACTTATAGATGTGGTCGTCTACACACCGGTAAGAAGGACTCCACTAGACACGGCTCCAAGACATCCTAGGACACTTTAAAACCTTAGGTTGTGATACCAATTTTTTCATGCCCCAAAATCCGAGGAGCGCGACCGGCGCTCAACCTAGTAAGCCCAACTGAGCAAGCCTGTGAGGTTTCATTATACCCAGACTAATTCATGAATAAATAGGAGATGGAGTCCATTAATCAAATTCTATAAACATGTCAGTAACGATTTCCATTTCATTTTCATTAGCAACTTCATTCACAATTTTAAAGATATTACAAGTTTTATATATCATTTCCAAGCATCAATATTTCTATTTTAATTCCAATACCCGACACTACCCACAACCTGTCTATGGAGCCTCTAAATACAACTGAAGAATAATATGGAAATGTCGGCAACAAGGCTCCGCCTATACCTCAAATACAAAGTACATGATTAACAGATGAAACAGGACCCTGAAATGAAGTGGGGCTCACCAAGTCAGCTGAAAGGATGATGTGGCACTAGCTGCGACCAACACTGCCTGCTATAGAAACACCTACATCCATTTAAAGACGTAGCGCCCCCGGCAAAAAGGACGTTAGTGCCATCGAATAGCACTAGTATGTATAACTAAACACCATATCATTAGAAAGAACAATCATGCAAGGACAAAGAAATCATAAGGATTCAACAAAAGTTTTAAACAATCACTACATCATAAAATAAAAGGAATCACATAGCTCTCACATAATTTCCATAGCTTTATTTTGGGGCTTTTACTATTGTTCATCATTATTCACAATACCACCGCTTTCTTGAGCGGAGTCCGATCACAGCCCGATTGGCTACGCCGTCTCCCCAAGACATTACCATTATTTCATTCACACTTTTCAGTTTCAATCATCAATACATTACCACCATGTGTATATATATCATGGCGTCCGATCACGGCCCGATCGGCTATGCCGTCTCCCCGATATGTTACCATTATTCCATTTACACTTTCTAGTTTCAATTATTAATATATTACCACCATGGGTATATATATCATAGTGTCCGATCACAGCCCGATCGGCTAAGCCGTCTCCCCGAGACGTTACCATTTTCCGTTATTCATCTCACGCCAATCTTTGATTTCACATGTATTAGTTCATCGGCACTTGGGGCCACAATTATTACGTCATACTTGGCACTAGTCCATATTTCGTAACTCTCATTCTATATCACTTTCGCTTTCAACATCAAACTTGCAAATTTATGATAATGGGCACATACAAGAGCAATTCTAGTTATAAGCATATGGAGGAATTCTCATGACTCGGCATAGTAATAACAATTTAACTTGACTTGAAATCTAGGCAATTTAGCATATAGTTCACATTCTTCACATATCCCCAATTACCAAGAATAGCACATTGAACATATTGGGACACACTTTTCACATATACCTTTGCAACACTAATTCCTTATAAGCAACAAATACTACGTCAATCAAATTCCGGACTTACAATTTTACCTGGACATCATGGGAGATCAATTTCTAAGAAGAGGGGGTTTTAGCCATATATAACTTGTTTAAGCTTTCCTTAAGTTACTACGACGTTCTGAAAATTCTAGCAATCTCAATCTACTTTGAGACATAACAAAATTGAACACAAATTAGGAAGGTATTTATGGTTTCAGCTCATTTGAGCATTTTATCAAATACTAGTTGAGAATCTTGATTTCAAATCTACTTTACAAGGTTTCCTTCATTTCTCCCAACCCAATCTTTACTTCTTTATGTTCAAAAATCTTCCCACAAACCTAATTTGTACATGCATGTATACATAATACTATTAAACCTAAGAATCATACCTCAATAACTCATCTTATACCCCAAACTCGAAATTAAAGTCTAATGTATAGAACCTTACCTCTTAGATGAAGAACATGTGATTGGGTTCTTTGATTCTTGAAGACTTGAGCAAAGATGGGTGATTATGAAGCTAGGCCCCTCTTTTCTCTCTCTAGATGCTCTCATCTCTCTCTAAAATCAGTAGGAAATGACCCCAAAATGAACCCCAAAGCCTATATATTAAAATGGAGTCGGGTTATAAAAATAGGAAAAATAACCTTCTGAAACCGGGTCTGCGATCGCAGAATGGATCACAAAACAAGAATATGGGCCGTAGAATGCATCAAAAAATAGGTGCCCACAATTGGGCAACACTGGCCTAATTTGCGACAGATCTGCGATCGCAAAGTCAAAAATGTGACAGATATGTGATCGCAGATTCGACACAGGATCATATTTTTCCAGACTTTGGTAATTTGATCATAACTTTGTGTAGGAGAGTCCAAATGATGAACGGTTTGAAGAGATAGAAAATAGAATCAAATACCTTTCATTTGATAGGTTATTCATCACATAAAACTTTATACATATTTAGATATACTCGTTCAAATTATGGACTAGTGCAAGTACCTTTGGAATCTTAGCCTATTATGAAAAATTCCCCATTTGGCTTATACTTAGGCCTCTCCTTGGACCCCACCTTACTTAATGTATGACTCATACAATTGTTTACCAAATTCAATTGATTCCTACCATGTTAATAGCACATAAAATATTATAATTACCCTACGTGGCATCACGAAATCCTAGATTACTTAGCGAAATTTTTCGGGGCCTTACATCTCCCCACCTAACTTTATGCTTCCCCCTATTGTCGGAATGGTCTGACGACTATATATAGGATTGCTGCCATCACCATGAATGATCACTTCCTGGTGATTCCATTCAAATTTCATGGCCTGATGTATTGTCAAAGCCACAGCCCCCGCAGAATGAATCCAAGGGCGTCCTAACAGCAGGTTGTTGGATGCTGGCACATCTATTACTTGAAAGTCAACCTCTAACCAAGTTAGTCCCATTTGCAGACACATGCTAATCTCACCGATAGTGGACCTCTGGGACCCATCAAAAGCTTTTATAGTGATTGCTCCTTCTTTTATCTTATGCAGTCCTTTACCCAGTTTCTTGCGTGTTATCAATGGGCATATATTAAGGCTAGAACCCCCATCAATCAAGATCCTAGTGATGAAGTAGTCTTCATATTGCACAGTGATATGCAATGCTTTATTGTGACCTAACCCTTCAGGCAGCAGCTCGTCCTCGTAGAAAGTAATTTTGTGGCTTTCTAACACTTGTCCCACCATATTGGCCATTTCTCCGCCAGTGATGTTATTCGGCACATATGCCTCACTCAGCACCTTCAATAGAGCATTTTTGTGTGTCTTAGAGTTCTTCAACAAAGAGAGGATAGATATCTGCGCTGGTGTTTTGTTTAGTTGGTCAATGACCGAATACTCCTTGGAATGTATCTTCCTCCAAAGGTCATCTGACCCTATTTCAATGTTAAGTGCCAGTTGGAAGCTTGTTTACTAGACTCAACTAAGTATTTTGGGGTATAGACTCTTCCAGTCCTTGTCATACCCTGTGCTGCAGTAGTCTCTTCGAACCGGACTTTGCCTTTCCTCCTAGCCTCAGCCGTATAATCCCAAGGAATAGCTTTTGTATGGAATGATGGCATGGTGGTCATCACCACTGGAATCGGTGCGCCTACCTTTACTTCAAATGGGACATGTTCATTGGGTGGTAAAATTAAAACCTCAAACGATGCCGGTGTTTTGGTTGATGGCACTGCCTCAAACTCAATAGGGATAGACACATCTACTTCAGTGACCTCGGACGATTGAATCTGGACCATGATGGAGTTAAGAGTAACTGTCGGCTTCTTTGGATCATCGCCTTCTGCAACCAACCCAATGGATCCCTCGGGATCCCAATCATCCTCTATTTCAATCATGTGAACACCCTCGCACTTATGATCTGGTGAGGGGTTGTTGTGAACATTCGGAGCGGCTTCCTTTGCTACAATGACCTTGTTATCAATTAAGGATTGTATCTTGTCCTTTAGAGAGCAGCATTCATCGATGGTGTGTCCCTTCATGCCAGAATGGTATGCACAAGATTTTTTTGGGTTAACCCACTAAGAAGGGTTATCAGGGGTTGAAGTAGGGATGAGGTGACATAACCAGCGGTTTTGAGTCTCTCATATAGCTGATCAATGGGTTCGGCAATGGCTGTGTATTTGGGTTTCTTCGATCAAAGTTATATCGGGGCCTAGGAAAGTTTTGGCGTATGGGGGGTGATTGGTAATGAGATGGTTGGGCATTGTAGGCTTGATATACATGTACGGGTTGGGAATATTTGGGTGAGGTAGGCTGATATATGGGAGGTGGAGGTGACTGATAAGTCGGTGTTGGGGCTTGGTAGGAGGGTGCTTGGTAGTTTGGAGCTGACTGATATGTGAGTGGAGGTATAGGGTAGGTTTGGTATTTGAGGGGAGACTTGGTTCTTTGTTCAACCATTACGGCTCCCACGTCTCTTTTATTAGACACACCACTAGACTGCAAGGCCTTATTTGTGGCTTGTAAGGCCTCAAAGTTTGTAACCATGTCGCTTTTGATACCTTCTTAAATTCGTTCCCCCAGCTTGATGATGTCGGAAAACTTATGATTTTCATTCAACATTAGTCGTTCATAATACTGTGGGTCCTGAGCCCGGACGAAGAATTTGTTCATTTGTTCCTCCTCTAAGGCTGGTCTGACCTTAGCAGTTTCCGACCTCCAACGAGTAGCATACTCGTGAAATGTTTCTGTTGGCTTCTTCTTCAGATTCTGAATGTAAAATACATCCGGTGCATTTTCTGTGTTAAATCTGAATTTGTCCATAAAATTAGAGTCCATACCTACCCAACTTGACCATTTCTTAGGATCCTGACTGATGTACCAAGATAATGCATCTCTTTTCAGACTCCTCATGAATAGCTTCATGCGGATCCTTTTGTCCTTTCCTACACCGACCAGCTTGTCGCAGTATGTTCTTAGATGGACCCTTAGATCACCTGTACCATCAAACATCTCGAACTTGAGAGGTTTGTACCCTTCTGGCAGTTCAACATCTGGCTTTATGCAGAGATCTTCATAGTTCAACCCTTCAAGGCCTTTACTTCCTTCCACGCCTTGGATTCGGCTGGTTAGTTTCTTGAGCTCTTCAGCCAAGTTTCTGATGAGTAGATCCTTTTCCTCAGACTCAGGGGTGCAAGATATGGGTTGGGTGGAGAGTGGCACGGTTTCTATGTAAATAGGATTGTTGTGGGTGTGGAAGTGGTCATTTGCAGAATTTTGTGGTTCGGAGACGAGTAATGGATGGTTGTTTGGAGTGTGGCAAGTGTTTCATTAGTTCTTTGTTGGAACAGTGGGATGATTTGGTTGCTTTTGTGAAGGTGTGGGATTTTTGCCATCGGGGAAGAAAGTGTTTGGGGTGTTGAGGGAGAGGGATAGGTTGGCCAGATTCCGAACCTGATCAAGCTCTTCCTGAAACTTCAATAATTTCTGCTCGAGTTGCGACACATTTTCATTGGGAACCCAAATACAATGGCCATCAATGGACTCTGATGTTGTGATCTCTTTTCTGACATTCAAATCTTCCATTTTCCCTTGTTCTTGTTCTTAATAGGACTTAGAAGAGGAGTAGGTGGAGGGCCCTTGGATCTTGTGGAATAGGATGATGTTGCCAGAGTGCTCGAACTAACCCTTGGGGAGGGGAATAACAAAACAAAAATAAAATAAAAAGGTAACCAAGTTAGTGAGGATTATAAAAAATGTTGCAATATTTAAACACATAGTATGGAAATATAAAGCGTGTCCTAATTTTGAAGCCTCGTTGTGCTCGAGGTAGGCCTAGCGACAAGTTGATTTAGAGAACTTCGGATGCTAAATGCCTCATTTCATTGATAAAAATAGATGAATTCCCAGATTGATACTAAATAAACAGGAAATGAAAATCACTAATGGTCGTTGGCCTTATTACACTTTATAAAGCGAAAAGGTAATTTCCTATCTACTTGGTCCCAGAAGGACCATCCCCAGATTCGGCATCCCTGGCTCCATCGAATAGATTTCCCAACTCGCGAAGTCCCAGCGATAGGTAGGCCCTGTCTAGGTGTCCGCCTTCGGCTCCTTCAGCATTTTGGCAATCTTCGACCCTCTTGAGAAACTTTCTCTCCAACTCCATTATGCCCCGCTCCAAGTATCCTAGTCGCTTGTTGGCATTGACAATCATGTCCTTCTATTCCTCAATTAGATTTTGGTTGGACTCTTGTATTTTGCGGTGCTCGCTTTCACACTCGCGGATTCTTTTTCACAATTGGTTGTATTTAACCTGTGTCTTGGCCCTTTCATCTATAGTTCTGTGACCCTGGGCAAACCTTGGCTAACCCTGACCATCATGATTATCTTCCAACCACCCTGAGTAGAAAGAAGGGCAACCAGCATGATACCTATCTTCCTCGATGGTGTCTCTCCCTATTATGATCTTGCAATACCACATGTGCTGAGCTTGGCATTTGTAAGGACTATCATCATCCGGGAAATCGGCTAGGAAATGACTCATCTTGTCAACCCTGGGTATAACCTGTTTTCTACCGGCTTGTCTCATAACTCGGAGAGGGGCGTAAGGATATGTTCCCCTCATACCAATCAGTATCAGAAAATGTGCATTCCTGGATCGGGTGATGTATTCCTTGGTCGAAAACCACTCGAACATCCACTAGACCTATTCTTCGATTAGGTTATCAAATAGCTCTACCCATCCTTTGGCATCTTCTGGTTGAGCGAACATGTTGGGCATGTAATTCATTCGCTTTGGATGATGGAAAGCGATATGGTCATCCCAGTCTCTTCGCTGAATCTCTTGTCGGTATTCGCCCCTTTGGAGATGCTCCATAAGCCAGAGTTAAAGTAGTAAATTGCAGCCCTCGAAGTGTTTTGCTCCTTGTTGACACTTCTCCAAGGCTCGGTATATGTCCGCAATTATCATGGTCACAATGCCAAATGGTTGCCCGCCAATCCCTTCCATAAGGGTTTTAGTTACCATGGCTATCCTGGTGTGGATACTTGCTTTCTTCATTGGAAACACGATCAACCCCAGGAAACAAAACATAAATACGAAGGCCCTTCGATGAATGTGTTCTAAAGATGCAATGGCAAACTCATCCGGGTAGGTACGATAGGATTTGTTGTGACCGTATCTCTCATACAAATATTCAAAGGGGATGTAGGATTCCTTCAGACATGTCAACTCTAGATTCTTCTTTAGACCCATCATTTTGAGGAAACCCCTGCCTTTACGGTTCTCAGGCATCAGCAGCCCCGGAGTCTCCCAGACTAGACCGGCTAATCCTCCTATCTCTTCTAACAGGGGTGTCAGTTCAATATCCCCAAAGCAGAATACATCCTTTTCACGGTCCTAGAATAGTGTAGCAACCTCTATTATCTTGTTGTTGTGTTGGATTTCCAAAAGGTATGGTAAATTTCCCAGATATTTTCGGACAAGAGTTTGATAACTGGAGTGAAGATCCTTCCACCAGTTTAGCAGCCTTGGATGGATGTTGGTGACCATGCCGAATCTAGGGACTTCGTGCCTCATAATTCTGCAAGGTAAATAAGGTTAGGCCCTTACCCCCACCGGACTCGACTATTAATACCAACAATTAGCATGACATATTTTAGTTCTCCAAATAAATGCACAGAATATGGTGATGTCCGTTTGGGTTTAGGGAAATCCAGTGGACTTTGGACAAGGCTATCTTAAAGGATCATTATGTGGACAACATAACTGACCCAACTAGGTTTGACCATGATGCATGCACAGTTTAAACAGAATAAGGATTCTATAGGGTTTTAGACTGGTACCCTTGAGCGGACAACTCAAGGGGGAAGGCACGGAACCGTCGACTACACCATTGATCGACTAGTTTTACCACAAATATGCCTTTCCGAAATTGAGGGTAATAATATAGGAAGAGCGCAACCACTCGTTATAAGCATTCCTATGGTATTTGTTTGGCACGAGTGGAATATGATGTTGAGCATGATTATGCAATAATTAAAAAGCATATTGTCACGTATTTGCATGTTTAAGAAAGCAGTAAATATAGCAGTTTATAGCAGTAAAGTAGCAATAAAGAAAAGAAAAGAAGAAGATAAGTCAGTTTTGCTTTATAAAAGAAATTAAATGCTTAAAGGAATTAAAACAGGTAATTGCATATGAAGGGAAAGCACAAATTCACAAGTACAATCTTAAATGGTAAAAGCCTAATAATTCCCATTGGAGTCGCCATGCTGTCGCGTCCCCTTTTTTCCCTCCTCGCATCAGGAGAATCGGGTTAATGACATTTTGGATATAAGACAACTCATTCTTAAGGAGAAGGTGTTAGGCACCCCTCAAGATCCACTAGTGTGGTTCCCGGCCAGATAGTTCTTTGTGAATTTGGTTCAATTGACATATAAACAGATAAGACTCAAATAAGAGGGGATTTTAATAAACAATTGTTTGAAAGTAAACAAAGTTTGAAAGAGTGATTAAGGCTGATTTTAAACAAGGAGTTGGAATGCTTTTAAAAGAAAAGGGAAATAAAGGAAGGGGGTCCTAGGTTTATTTAAATATGTATCACATCAATGCAATACCCGGTAATCACTCCTCAAAAGAGGCGATACACGTGGTACTAGCGCACCGGTCATCATATCTATATCTACACTTTCCCACCTCGTTTAGGGTACTAAAGCGCGGATTGGTCTCGACCACTATTGCATGCTATTACCCGCCCCATTCCTATCAGTCCCAGAGGCATTTAGGACTATTAGTCCTAAAAGGGAGGGATATTAGGCTGACTTAAAGTTTCAAAGGTGAAAAAATCTAAGGCCACATACAAAACATATAAAAGACTACACATTCAAGGGGAAGCACATAAACACATAAGGCTCAAATATACCTCCTCAAACAAGATAATCAAATAGCATGACTCAAATAACAAACAGGGTCTTATTCTAAGATAATAATTAAGGGAGAGAAGATTATTGTTGTTGCGGCAGGCCTGGCCTATTGCATGACTCAGTTAGGAAACACGAATCAGGCCTTCCTGTTGGTTGTAGTGATTAAAAATTAACAGAGACGAGTTCAGTTTTATCAATATTATTACCTAAGGCTTGCCTAAGTGTTTAGGGGAGCTCTTAAGAACATGGCATTTATTACTGATTTTGAGTGTAATCACAGCTTAAAATGAATGGTTTGAAGTCCTATAGGCATGCTTGCTAAATCGTGTTAACAAGAAGAGATTAAGTTACTTAAAAAAACTAGTTCAGAGTAGATGAATTTAAAATTATGTTAGTTTCAGTTTCTGCAGATGAGGGTATCCGTTATTGTTGATTTTAAACCTTATAGGCATGATGTCTAAATGAGTGAATTCAAACCCTGTAGGAATGCTGTCTAAATGAATGATGTTAAACCCTACAGTCATGATATCTAAATGAATGATGTTAAACCTTATTGGCATAATATCTAGTAGATAATGGAAATAGGTAGGTTTTTACTTAGGAATTCCTATAGGCATGATTTCTGTGCATTATACTGATTTTAACATTGTAGACGTTATACCAGATTATAACCAGCTGGGTCCTAAAATACATGATATCTAAATGAATGACCAACATGCAAATTTTTAGGTAATCCTTGTAGGCAGGTTATCTAGTGGTGAAGTAGAACATGTAGGATTTAAAACAAGTCCTAAATGTGATTTGAATATGCAGAATTAAAATATCCTATAGGCATGTTTTCTAAAATGCAACTGGAATATGCAAAATTAAAAGTAGTCCTATAGGCATGTTTCTACCCTTTAACATGCATAATTACCCAACCTTTTTTTACTAGCCATCCCCGCTGTTTATTACAAATTATTACAAACTTGAAATACTGAATTAAATCAGAAAATACATAAAAATTACAACCAGAGGAAGTCTGATTCTTGGTTCCTCCCTGAGCTACGGAATAAACTAACTTAAATACCACTTGTTTCAAAGCCTTTCTCAGACTTGGGTGTGTCAGAGTTCCCTAAGGGTCTCAAAAGGACCCGGGGCAGTGCTCACACCCAAGTTGCATTAGTAGAGAAGAGTGCAGTATGGAAAAAGCCACCCCTTATGTGTCCAAGTTCAGAGGAAACTCATGGGTCCCCAAAGCAGGGATCACACAAGAGGGGCAGAACTTAAGTCTAAGAAGATAGTGGAAGTGTAGGAATACAGTTTTAAAACTAAGGGGGGGGAGGGTAAAGGAGAGGGGTAAAGGGGTGGTAGGTAAACAGTTACAGAGTTGATAACTTCATACAAAAGGGGGTCGGGGTTGGGAATTCATTGCAAAGAACCCATATACTTAGGCAAGGGTCAGCTTTAGGCCTGCACAACAGTAGAAGATGATGGCATGCCTATAAGCCCACCAGAACACACAACAACTAGAGAAAACATGGACGTTATGATCCCGGGGGATCAAGTTTGGGTCATGGACAACAATGTTCAGTGCTGCCATGCCCCATACCAAACGTAGATACCAAATGCATTGAGGGTGGGGATTTAAGGTTCACAAACCATGATAAGTAAGTAACAGAAACATTAATTCAGAATATAAGAGGCAGAATATGGCATACTTAATGATGGAACATAGTTAAATACAAACAGGAGACAAACAAGAATGAAAGAAACAGTAAAGAAATATGTTGTTGTTGATGCTGAAAATTAGTTAGAACATACTAGTCAGAGAAGCAAAGTGTAGTAAAGAAAAGTAAGCAGGACTCCAAAGTCTAGCCTTGGCTTTCAACCGGCCTAAAATACAGTAGCACAAGTAGCAGTAAAGCAAGAGAGAGTTTTTGAGTGTAAGTGTGTGTTTTGAACTTAAAATTGTTCGTGTCCTTGAAAGAAGAGAAGTACAGGTATTTATAGCTTTTTCAAAACGAGTGAAAGAGGAGTAATAAGCCACAAATATGGAAACAATCACTATTTAGAATCAATTATACTAGTGATTGCCTTTAATTAAGGGATCCCTTGCTTAACGGGTAATGACAGGCTCATAATAAGGAAAGAAATCAATTTTTAAGCAAACTGATAGTTGCCATAAAAGAAGTAGTAAAATAATTGAGTAAGTAATCAAGTCTAAGTACAGGAATACATTTATTTTGGGAAAGTATTCAGAGTAAGGCAAAATAAGGAAAATAATCAATTAAACTTAACAGACGAGTGAAATCAGAATTGCACAAAAGAAAGGTTTGAAATCAGTCCAAAATTGAAGATTAGTCAAGAAGGAAACTCAACATATAAATAGAGTGCACAAACACTAGACATGCGAGGCCAAACTATGGCAAAGAGAAACAGTAATGCAATAACAGCACAAAGTTAGTAGACAAAAAACGTTCGAAGCATGATAGTCACATAGCAAGTTTCATTGACTTAGTAGTAGAGAAAAGAGAGAATATCAGAAGCATGCAAAGGGTTAAGTGAAAACCCTTCTGAAGACATAGTCAAATTTCAAAAACAGTAAGAACCCAGAATCACATAAAGCAAAGAGATGCTGAAATAAAGGAATTTCAAATCAAGTTGAGCAACTTCAAATAGATGAATTGCACAAGCAGTTTCAGAAACTTGAATAGACCACAAAGAAATTAGGGTTTTGAAACCAATAGAGCAAACATATTACACAAATACTTAGAGACTTGACTGAACCCAAAAGAATTTAGGTTTTTTTCAACACCAGTCGAGTCTAGAGATGATGAACAAGTAAATCAAACAAATAAATAGTCTCAGGAACTCGAATAAACCCAAAATTAGATTTTTCAACACCAATCGAATCTAGAGATGATAAACAAGTAAATAAAACAAATATATAGTCTCAGGAACTCGAATAAACTCAAAAAATTAGGATTTGTATCATGCAAACTCAGAGAGGATAACAATACGAGCAAACATAGCAGAACATGCCAAAATCAGAGAAAGTTTTGAAATATCTTAACAAGAAAATCCTAATCGGAAAAGATAAAGAGTTTTGGAAGAAGAGTCTTAAAAGAAACTTTGAGAAAAATGCTTAGAAGTTCAAAGCAAACATAGACCTGAAGCAGATCTGAAAGAAATCGAAAGAACCTTAGAGATTAGGGTTTCTGAAGACCCCAAGTGATGAGAAAGGCCTTGAAAGCCATTGATCTAAGCAGGAGAGTCAAAAGTCTGACTCGAATGGCCATGGCTGGCCGGAAAAAGATCATAGACGATCGGAGAATAGTCATCAAGCAAGGGCTGGACCAAACCCCTTCATGATCTGGTCATGAGACCACAGAAACAAACACGTAGAAGCCATGAGAGGCTAATACAGGTCCTCGATGACCTTCGAGGGCCATGGATTAGGGCGGATTAGGGTGGCGGTGGCTAGGGTTTGAGGGTGGTGGAGAGGATTTGAGAGAGGAGGGGGATTCAGAGGCGGTAGGTTGTGAGGAATGATAGGGTTAGGGGTTGTTTGGGATTAATTAAGGTTAGGGGGTCTGGTGGCCATTGATCATATTAATCAACGTTCTGGATTGAACGGGTAAGTGAGGCGGTTTAATAGAATAGGGTCTGGGTCGGTTCAGATTGCAATTGGGTCGGAGTAATTGGGCTTCAAATTGGGTTCAATTGGGGTTCAAAATCAGGCTATAATTGAAATAAATGCGGCTAGCATTTAAATAGCCAATTTCTCCTGTTTGATTTATAAAAATAATAAAATAATTTCTTTAAGTAAATTAAAGGTACTAAAATCATTTATAGTATATAATTGTCAAATTAAAAATACTGGACTTAATTTTTATAAATATAAATGCAATTAAATCTAAAAGAGGCTAATATTGCAATTATATGCAATTTAGCTCTAAAAATACTAGATCAATTTATAAAAAATATCTTAGCTTTATTTTAGTATAAATATGAGAGTCCAACAAATGAATTACCAAAAATGATAATTTTGGTAATTATTATTGATTTTTTATGAATGAAAATAGGGAAATAAATTGGTTTAAAAATCTTTAAAAATTAAGAAAAAATAATAAGATATTTGGACATGCTTACATATGCACACATGTGCTGTTTTGAGAGTATTTTGTATATAAAATATACATAGGGAAAAATTGGGTATCAATACCATGAATAGGCAAAAAATGAATATAGACACATAGAATCAGTAGAAAAGTCGAACCAAGAACCTTAGTAGAGGCACATTAGGATAAAAAACACAAGACATTTAATTAGTCTAAAGAAAAATCGCAAGAACCAAAGCACATGACAAAGTCAGTACACAGGTAACTCAGTAACCAAACAAAAATGTCAAAGAATCAGGGCTTTTTAGCATAAACGAGTTAAGGTTAGAGCAAACCTTATGAAATCGGTTAAAACACATAAGAAAAATTAGATTAAACACCCAAAATTATTAAATATTTTTTGGAAAAAGAAATTTTCGGGAAACCCTAGCTTTAAAAAATGGAAAACCATTCGAAAATCAGAAGGTTCTTGAAAAACTCATACGAAATAGGTTTGATCCATCCCAGATCTTGCACAGACCTGAGAATTTCAAAGGACAAAAATTAGGGTTTCGAGAAGAACAACACAGAGGTGAAGAAGCAAGCTTATAAATCCATAGATCTAAGGCAACATAGGAAGATCTTACTCAAAATCGAACTGGAACAGCCTGAAACAGGCAAGCAAAGATCCAAAGGCGTAAGCAGACTAACCTCGGTCCCTTGAGGACCGTGGAGATGGTGATACCAGTATAGGAGAGGCCATTAGAGGCCTAGGGGTGGTGAGAAACCACCATAAATGGCCATAGATGAGTGCCGATGAGGGTGGATTAGAGTTTTGACTTAAGAGCATTTGAGAGAAGGGGGGTGTTAGAATGATTAGGGTTTGGGGGTATAGGTTAGTTTATTTTAGGAAGGGGGAATCTGGACCATTGATCACAATAATCAACGGCCGTGATTTGCCCGGGTATTGGGTTGGGGCAGGTGGGTATTGGGCCTGGGCTGGTTTATAAGGGGTTAACATTGGGCTAGTTAATAGGCTAGGTTTCAAATAAAAAAGGGGCTATTTGTTAAATATGTAATTAATTGCTAAAATAATTTTAAAAAATGGTTAATAAATTATAAAAAATGATTTTATGCATAGAAATGTTTTAAAGTAATTACTTAATATTTTAAAAATATAAAAGGATATTTTTCAGTAAAAATAATGTAATAATGCATGCATAGGCTATAATTGCAATTGCATCCTAAAATTACAGATGTAGCTATTTGTAATATAATTGAAACTTAATACAAATGGAAATAACAAAATTAAGCCAAAAAAATTATTAAAACTATTTTTGTGATGCAATCAGTGATTGTTTTATAAATAAAATACTGGGATAAATTAATTAAAAATATTTTTAAAAAGTAGAAATTGTATGAAAAATACTAATTGGTGCTAAGGCAAAGTTTTGAAAATATTATGGTAAAAATTGGGTATCACCGCTACCCCTCTTTATCCGGAAAGGATGAAAGAGTTTTCGGATAAAGACATGATGGCCAATTTTGACCGAATGGGATGTTTTAAAAGATAGAGGCCGGACTCCAGTCTTTCAGCTGCCTACATATCCCTGGTTTTACCGGAATCAGGCCATGTGTAGTTATGGGTTCATTGGCGGAATATACCGATGAATTCATTACAAGAACGGGCACGAGAGTTTGGACTAGGTGCAAGAGTGATTATGGTGAATGGTTACGTTTGAGATAGTTTGAAGGAACTGGAGCGAGGTCGCTCCTGCTAGGATAGCGGTTGCTCACTAGTCACCTGCAGATAAAGAGATTCTACTGACATGTATTTGTGCGAAAATTTAAATATGATGCAGATTCCCTTTGGACCATGAAAGTTGTCTTCAGATGGTTAAGGATGACGTCCTCAGACCATGATGTCCTGGGCCATGAATTGTTTAGTGTGGGGTTCGCAGGACATGAAATGATGTTCTCGGGCCATGAAGATGGTTCCTTTGAACCATGATGCCTTTGAGCAATAAAATGAAAATTTTAGAGATCCTCATGTCATGGCATGGTGTCTTTCGGCTATGAAGATAATGCCTTTAGACTATGACGCATTTGGATAGGTCGGCGATATTTCAGCCCATGAGATATGATAATATGATGTTAACAAGACAAGGATTAGTCTTGTGAAATGAACGATAGAAATTAGCCCAATCGAAAAACAAATAGATAGTGCCAGAATAGATCGATATTCATGAGAGAAGGGACAATGCTTAGTCCCATGCAAATGTGGAGGCATGGATTAGCCTCGTGCAAATATATATGCAGGGATTAGCCTCATGCAGATATGGAGGTAGGGATTAGCCTCATGCAAGTATGGAGGCGAGGATTAGCCTCATGCAGGTATGGAGGCAGGGGTTAGCCTCATGCAAACGTGGAGGCAGGGATTAGCCTCATGCAAACATGGAGGCAGGGATTAGCCTCATGCAAGTATGGAGGCAGGGATTAGCCTCATGCAAGTATAATGCTTAGTCCCATGCAAATAAAGAGGCAAGAATTAGCCTCATGTAGATGTGGAGGCGGTGATTAGCCTCATGCAAATATAGAGGCAGGGATTAGCCTCATGCAAATATGGAGGCAGGGATTAGCCTTATGCAAGTACGGAGGCAAGGATTAGCTTTATGCAAGTATGGAGGCAGGAATTAGCCTCATGTAGGTATGGAGGAAGGGATTAGCCTCATGCAGGTATGGAGGCAGGGATTAGCCTCATGCAAATATGGAGGCAGGGATTAGCCTCATGCAAGTATCGAGGCAGGGATTAGCGTCATGCAGGTATGGAGGCAGGGATTAGCCTCATGCAAATATGGAGGTAGGGATCAGCCTCATGCAGATGTGGAGGCAGCGATTAGCCTTATGCAGATGAAGAGGCAAGGATTAGCCTCATGCAGGTATGGAGGCAAGGATTAGCCTAATGCAAGTATAGAGGCATGGATTAGCCTCATGCAGATGCGGAGGCAGGGATTAGCCTCATGCGAGTGTTTATCGTGAAAATGGTAATAATAATTAAATTTGTAAATGGGATTCTAAAAATATGTGATCTATTACCGAGCTAGTTTGTAAGGGTGGTTAGCGCTAAAACGTGAAGTAAAGTGATGAAGATCGAGTTAACCAAAGCAATAATTGAATCAGTAAGGTGATGTTTCCCGGGCGCAAAGCTGGCCAGTAGATACCTCAGAGCCGAGCCTCGAGCCTATCTCAAGATTATCGATGGTAGTCAAGAAGGGGATAACAAGTAAAGATATAGATAAATAAGGCTCTATACTATCAATCTTGAGCCAAATAATGAAGAATAAATGAAGAAACAATGAAGTGCTAAGGCGACCTCGAGGTCGATGAAGACAGATAACTTAGAAGAAAGAGAGAGAGAGGGAGATATTATTGCATTGTGGAGAAGTGGAGCAACATACATCCCTTACAAGGTAGGGTGAGTCCCCCTTATATAGGCGAGGGGACTCTATACAGTACAAGGTGCATTAAATGTAAAGATACAGGGATGGGATATCTAGACAAGACACTAGAACCTATTGGCATATGCTATCCCCATATAAATTTATGTATCCATCATTCGGATAATTGTAGGCCATTGAGCCAAATGTATTAAAGTTAAAAGTCAAGTTCTAATTATGTTTTGGTAAATCATTCATGAGTAATGATGAGAGGTTGATGTAAAGTAGGCTTGCTTGACTAGGTTTACTCGGTTTAGCATCGGTTGCGCTCCCGGAGGTCGGGACATGACAAGGGGGGACCAAAAGGGGCTGGGTCTCCTCATGTTCTACATGAGAGTGCACAAGAACACAATCTAAACCATCACAGGATGGACCATACCATTACTATTACCTCCAATCACCCTTCAGACACTCGTACAGTTGAGGAGACTAATATGGATATTAGTAGTTCTGAGAAGATCAGTCAGCTATCATTAAACAATTACCTAAAGGCACGACAAAAGATGCTTCTGATTTCTCCATTCAGATACCAAAATCAAAAAATAATCCAAGCCAGAAGAAAACAAGAGCAATGAGAAGGAAAAATGAAAAAACAGCATCAGCTGAGCAAAATCAAATACAGGATTCTGTTGCCCAGAAAAAGGGGACATCTGGAGAGGAGATTTTGAACATTGATTGTGTTACAAGATACACTGAAGATAATGAATACAGACCCATCCAATCCGAGGATGAACCTGTGGAATGTTGTGAAGAAAAAAATAATCATAATGATCATCTTTGTGAACTCCTTATTTGAAGTTGTAAATGGATCATTTGATAAATAGGTTCCACGACCCAAACCGATGGGCCACGATGGGCACCCAGTACCTTACTCAACCGAGTACCAATATAATGTATCTTTTCATGTCATACTATCATAGATAATTGAGCCGGAAAGATGTCGTGAGATAAGTAGAATACAACATGTGATACCAACTTATACATAAGACATACGGGCCTGTAAGACCAAAATAACCACTCATGTACTAAACATAGGCCGACAAGGCCATACAATCTTTTACGTATGTGACATTTGTCTACAAGCCTCTAAGAATACATAATTTTCACAAAGGTCGGGTTAGAGTCTCGTCATACCAAACAAATACACGTCTAAATCATATCAACCAAACAAGCGACTCTAAAGCAAATGGAGCTCACCAACATCTTCCGCCGAGCTGATAGCCTACTTGGAGGGCTCTCGACCTTTCTACCAGGACCTGCGGGCATGAAACGCAGTGTCCCTAGGAAAAAGGGACGTCAGTACGAATAATCTGCCGAGTATGTAAGGCACATAAATAAGTACATAACAGACATGGAAGAAATATAGAGTAAATGACTCAACCTGTAAGTCTGGATAACTCTGTAAATAATGAAATACTTATAGTGTCATGCATATGCGTATGAATGTCATGTCGTGCATAGGTACATGTGTTCATAACATCATCAAGCCTCTGAGGGCATCCTATCATATCATTTTGACCACTATAGGCAAATCATCAACGTATACCGGCTGATTAGGTGGTGGTGCGTATATAACGCCGTAACGTTTTCTCATATCCCATATACATATAATATACATATATACGTGTATATAATTCCATCTGGTCATGGGTAAATGTACATGCATACATGCATGAGATGCATAAGAAATACGTTAATAAGATTTTCTCGGATTGCCATAAAAGTCAATTTGCCTTTCGTGTAAACTTTATCAAATTCTTATTTTTCTAAGACCCATGAATAGAAGATATGATAATAATTCACACGGGGAATCAAGAATATAGACACCTCTAGGATTTCTATGGATAAAGTCATTTATGAAAGTTGTGTATTTGCTCGTTTCGTTTATTTTGTATGGATCATGCCAAAAATAAATGAGGGATAGCCTTAACATACCTGGGCCAATTCTCTTGATAATCCGTCTAACACACGTCTTTTGCGACGGAACACATAACAGAGGATCGAAGTAGGAAAAAATCTGTATAACTTCGCATGAATTCCTTGTTGAAACGCTACTTGGTAGATGTAGAACATCACATTTTGGTCAATTTGATCAAACCTTGTATGGCTTCCTTGCTGGACAGTAACGTTTTCATGCATCTCTTAATAAATTGTTGAAGAAAGTCACTTTTCCATCTAATCTTTGTAATGGTATAGAAACATGTTGTTTTGCTGAATTTTGCAAGGTCTTATACTTCTCCAATAAAGATACCAATCAATATTTACGTGTAATTAAGATAAAGCTTTGCCTAGTGACTCATTTTGCATAATTTTTCCACCTTGGTTAACCTTATGCCATGTGGCAATCTCGACAAGACCCTTATCCACTTAATACCATAATTATTTCCACCATTAATCAATTATCCACATAATTAAGGACTATCTCAAATTACCTAAATACTACCCACTTTTAACATACCTTATGCACCTTACTATCATGACCACGTGGTACCTTTTATGGTACTAGTCCATAATTATCGGGTATTTTTGCTCGGGCCGTATTTTATCCCAAAATGCCAAACTTGGAAGAAAATTCATTTTCTTTGACTTGCTTCCCCTCTCACCTTCACGAATTTTCTCATCATTTGTTTGAAATAGCATAATCCTTATAATATCCAAATAATTTTTTCCTTGGACAAATGTCAATTACTTTACGACAAATTCAACATACAATACTACAGGGTGCAACATCGTCGTAATTTAATACTGCGAAGTATAACATCATCGTAATATAATACTGCAGGACATAATATCGACGTAATATTGTGGGGCGTAATATCATTCCCCCCTTTGCAACATTTGTCCTCGAATATTGATTGATGCTCTTATCATTTTCATAACTTATAGCTCTTGTGAATACCTTAATACTCACCTTGCCATTTAGGTAGTTGTTCTGTGAATAAATCCAAAGGCCAGGGCATTCCCCTCTTTAAGCCTCTTTCTCACACCACGACTTGTAGTCGGAATCCTCTAATCTCGTAACTATTTCTACCTTCTATCACGCAACTGGTACGACTCTAACTTTGTATGTGCGCCTATGTGACTCTTCTCTTCTCTTTCCTCCAGCTTTTAACCAATCTCTAGGCTTTATTTTGTGAACATATATAAAGTTATGTCAAGCTATCCCTCTGGGCATCATTAGCTTTACTTCATTTAAGTAGGCCATACTATACCATAATTCTTACTTCGATTTATCGTTACTCAGGTCTGTTATAAAACTCCAGGTTGCTTTCGTTGCTTATCCTATATGCATAAAGCTAAGTCTTTTAACACTTCTTCATTACTGTTCATCTTAAGACTGATGGCCTAATCTTATCTCGTACTTTGCAACTTTTGCCCATCCATTATTGATTCACCTGAATGTTGATCTTTAACCTTCCATTAATAACATGAAACTTCTTACGTAATATATTGCCACTAGGGCTTACGTTGTATCGTGGAACATTTGAAATAATTTTTCTGATCCACCTAGGGCGATACTGTACTTCCATAACCCTATCTCATATCTTAGACATCTCAATGTGATTTTGCCTTACGTGGGTATTTTAATCATGTACAGTTCATGAACTCATTACTTAATTGAAGACCCAAACGTCTTCCTTTATTGGTCACAATTACACCCTTATTCTACTACCTGGACAACATTCTATTTCTTCTAAACTCTATTAGTCTTAGACACTTTTGAGTTTGTTTAGGCTGTGCTGAGCTTTCAATAACTTAGAGAAACCATCAGCTCCTTTGTTTTCACGGGCTTAGTTTCAAGGACTTATCCATTTTCGTCACATTCTCACTTGCTTTCTTCTTATCCCTACTCTTGTCTTTCTAAAACCTTATCGTTCTATCATACTTTATCTTGCGATCGATTCCCTTATACTCTTCTGGAACATCGAGACATCACATCATCTCTAACTCTTCTTTTACTCTCTAATTAGACCTTTCATTACTTAGAAACCATAGGCTGGCAGGTATGCCACTGACGACGCTGCTATTAATCCTTGATACTGAATCCCCACGCTTCTAGCCCCTTATCCACGGTATGGACTATTCATAGCCTTCTGCATTTGAGTATGTTGTACGTTGTTCACCTTTTCCTTACTTACCTTATAATATTGCCTCACATTCTTCTATCTCTTTCATAACCTCCCTTCTACATAAGTATAATTTACAACCATAACTTGAAGCTTTTATTATAATACTATGCATACACAATCCGGTGGGAGCTTCGTGCTGACTTCTTATGAGGCATGTACTTTTCCTACTTGCTTTATCGTAGGACTGTTATAGAATATTGGTTGTTGTACTTCCTCTCTTGCACCTCTAATATTAAGAATGATCCTGCAATGTTCTCAATCACGATTTCTACAATTTCTGGGTCCAATAATCGAATTCCTGATTTACTTCGTTGATGTAATTCTTTAGTTTTCTCCTTCTTCTGATTGGCCTTTATGTTGGCTTAAGTTATCTTCCAATCTATGGCTCATGGTATTAGTTATGCTGTTTAGCTTTTCGTAAGCGCTGAGAAATACGCATGATACAATCCTTTAACATTTAATCCTTCGTTTACGACCTAGGCTCAATTTTTTCTTTTAATGTATACTAGAATCTTCTACGGCTGTATGATTGTCAACATAAATGCTGCATGGATAATACTCTAAAATCTTAAGTGCGCTCATAACGTAGCTAACTTTGGATCGTTGATCGAATGATTCATTTCGTTCCTTCTCAGTTTTCTTTAAACGTAAGCTATTACCTTTCATGGTCTTTCTTCCCCCTTGTTGTGTGCATACTTAGCTTATCTTGGCTCTCACGCATGGCGGAATTTTTGGACAACTCATGTGATCTTCAAATATTACTTTTGATTTTTTTACTTCCCGTCCACTAGCCATAGTAGGTTCCTCTTTCTTATGAAGGACGTACAATGTTATTGTGAAACAATTGTTCCTCTTTAGGTTACTGTGCTTAGGTTGAAGCCTTCTTCCTTATTGCCTCAGCTAGTCTTTCACTGCAGTACTTAGGGAGGACCCTCTGACTCTTGTAAAGCTATGAGCTTATTACATCGTATTCCCAATAAAAATTTTGATGTCCTTCCTCGCCTACAATTATCCGTAGTTACTTACCTCCTTACCCTTGTGCTTGTAGGGTTGCTTCTGAACTGATATTTTGACTGTCTTTCCAGTGACACTCTCTTTTATTCATGTAATATTCATACAATACCTTTAAATACGCTGACTCCTATTTGAATATATCTCAAGTATTATAATGACATTACTGCAAGGCTGAATTCTCCCTGTTAGGGTTCACCATATTTATCTTGCATGATCTGCTGATTTGTCTGCAATCTCTTGTCTAGTAATGACTAGGCTCTTCATGAATCAACCACTAACTACTCGCTGGACCATTCTTATACCCATATTTCGCGTAATCTTTCTTGAGTTATTTCCTTTGTCTTAACTTATCTCACGTACTGGCCCCTTATATATCAATAACATCCCGGACAGGAACTAGTACTTCCTTTTCTTGATGTCATGCCTACATAATGTTCTGGAATCATAGCATATATGTAACATTTGAATAAGTGCAATCTCATCCCTTTCTCATTCTTATCCCATCCTTCCTTTATCATTCCATAGTTACTAGATCCACTTAATTCTGACTTACTGCCATATCATTCCATATTCCCCCTTTAGGGGAGTACTAAGAGTTGGAGCTACGATGACCTTTTTACAGATGTTTTTCCTCTTCATCTTTGGTGTCCTTTCACATCATCAATGATCCTCACTCGCCTTGCGATAATCCTTCTGCCAAGGATAACAAAATTCCTCACTCGCGATGGTGACACTTAGTGTAACTGGCACATACAACCCTTAAGCTTAACTTTGTTTATATTACTTGCTTTAGGGAAGCGTCTCCCTGAATGACCATTCTCTGAATTTCTCATGAATCTTCTTCTGTTGTCCATCCTATTATTATCGGAACCAAAATTTGAAATTCTCATGATGCCGACTATTATCAATCACTTAGTCCCTAATTCATGTTTAGTTTATCTTGTTCACCAATCCATACTGGTTCTATTATTCTGGGGTCTAACTTTTCCTTTTTGGTAATTGCGTTAGAGTTGCAAACTTATTTATCGAAATAAGGACATGACTGTATTATATGGCCTATACTCTTTTGTTATTCTAAGGCCTGTCACCTCTCGTCTCTTCCTTCACTTGACTATAGATTTTGTAATACTGTCATCTTTTTGACCTACCGTTGTCATCCATGTATCATATCTCACTCATAATGCTTCATTAACTCTTTTCTTATTTCCCACTAATATTTATGTCTATCACTTTATTCTGAAAACGCGAACAAGACAATTGTTTTTTCTTTTAGCTCCCTTTGCTCCATCCAGTGGCTCTTCGGGTTGCTTAACGTTCTCGCTCTATTAGAGACGCGGGCCACACTAAGGTAATATTTATCCATTCCATGTTTTCCGTGCCCATGTTCTGATTTTTTTTCATGCTAATATCCACATCTATTGTAATATTCTAGAATACACCCAGAAAGAGATCTATTAACACCTTTGTAATATCCTTCGAAAATGTCAACTAACACAAACAATCCATTTACCATTTTGGGTTACTCTAACCCCAGCCGGATCCTAATATCCTATCCTTTTCTTAAACTACATATGTAAGCCCCCAATAGGGTATAATTGAGATGGGTGTGGCCAATTCTACATACATCTGTTACTGTTGAAGGTAAGTTACAATGCTTATGCTTTTCTACTGGAGTTTAAAATACCGTTAATCTTCATTAATTGGGTACCTCATACCCTTCTCATATTGCCTTTAATCATAGAGGTGGATAGATATTCTTGCCTTAAGGCTCCTTATCAAGAAGCTTACATGTAAGGTACACACATGTTCTGCTGAAGACCTCACATTTATCCATCATAGGAATGATGCAAACTCGAGTTCCTCTAACTCCACTCTTCCACAGCTATATCTCTTACCAACCGTCTTTCTGGACATACGCATCGTTGTATTACGAATAACATAGAGTTTAGGAAATTGAGTTCTTACAAATGAGCTCTACCACACGATCTAGAGTAAGAAGAAAGAGTGATAGTCCTAAATTCCCTGTAGCCTCCTGCCTATAAGTGTGGTTCATGATACACCATAAACAAGACTCTACTAGACATGGCTTGTAGACGCCCTACAACAAAACTGCTCTGATACCACTTTTGTCACAACCCAAACCAATGGGCCATGACAGGCACCCGGTACCTTACTCAACCAAGTACCAACATAATGTATCTTTTCATGTCATACTAACATAGATAACTGAGCTAGAAGACTGCCGTGAGATAAGTAGAATACAACATATGATACCAACTTATACATAAGGCATACGGGACTATAAGACCAAAATAACCACTAGTATACTGAACATAGGTCGACAACGGCATACAATCTTTTACGTACATGACATCTGTCTACAAGTCTCTAAGAATACATAATTTTTACAAAGGTTGGGATAGAGTCCCACCATACCAAACAAATACACATCTAAATCATACTAACCAAACAAGCAACTCTGAAGCAAATGGAGCGCACCAACATCTTCCGCTGAGCTGATAGCCTACTTGGAGGGCTCTCGACTTGTCTACCGGGACCTGCGGGCATGAAACGTAGTGTCCCTAGGAAAAAGGGACGTCAGTACGAATAATGTGCCGAGTATGTAAGGCACATAAATAAATACATAACATACATGTAAGAAATATAGAGTAAATGACTCAACCTGTAAGTTTGGATAACTCTATAAATCATGAAATACTTATAGTGTCATGCATATGCGTATGAATGTCATGTCGTGCATAGGTACAAGTGTTCATAACATCATCAAGCCTCTGATGGCATTCCATTATATCATTTCGTCCACTGTGGGCAAATCATCAATGTATACCAGCTGATCAGGTGGTGGTGCGTATATAACGCCGTAATCTTTTCCCATATTCCATATATATATATATAATATATATATATATATATATATATATATATATATATATATATATACGCATATATAATGCCATCTGGTCATGGGTCAATGTATATGTATAAATGCATGAGATGCATAAAAAATACGTTAATAAGATTTTCTCAGATTGCCATAAAAATCAATATGCCTTTGGGGTAAACTTTATCAAATATGTATTTTCCGAAGACCCATGAACAGAAGATATAATAATAATTCACATGGGTAATCAAGAATATAAACACCACTAGGATTTCTATGGATAGAGTCATTTATGAAAGTTTCGCATTTGCTCGTTTCGTTTATTTCATATCGATCATGCCAAAAAGAAATGAGGGATAGCCTTAACATATCTGAGCCGATTCTCTTGATAATTCCTCTAACACGCGTTTTTTTGTGACGGAACATGTAAGGGAGGATCGAAGTAGGGAAAAATACGTATAACTTCGCATGAATTCCTTGTTGAATCGCTACTTGGTAAATGTAGAACATCACATTTTGGTGAATAGATAAAACTTTGTATGGCTTCCTTACTAGACAGTAACGTTTTCATGCATCTCTTAATGAATTGTTGAAGAAAGTCACTTTTCTATCTAATCTCTATAATGGTATAGAAAAATGTTGTTTTGCTGAAATTTTCAAGGTCTTATACTTCTCCAATAAATATATACCAATCAATATTTACGTGTAAACAAGATAAAGCTTTGCCTAGTGACTCATTTTGCATAATTTTTCCATTTTGGTTAACCTTATGCCATGTGGCAATCTCAACAAGACCCTTATCCACTTAATACCATAATTATCTCCACCAATTATCCATATAATTAAGGACTATCTTAAATTACTTAAAATACTACCCACTTTTAACATACCTTATACACCTTACTATCATGGACACGTGGTACCTTGTATGGTACTAGTCCATAATTGTCGGGTATTTTAGCTCGGGCCGTATTTTATCCCATAATGCCAAACTTGTATGAAAATTCATTTTCTTTGACTTGCTTTCCCTCTCACCTTCACGAATTTGCTCTTCATTTGTGTGAAATAGCATAATCCTTATAATCTCAAAAAAATCTTTTCCTTGAACTAATATCAATTACCTTACGATAAATTCAACGTACAATACTGCATGGTGCAATATCATCGTAATTTAATACTGCAAAGCATAATATCATCGTAATGTAATACTTCATGACATAATATCTAATATTATGGGGCGTAACAATAGGAACTCATCATGACACAAAACCTATCACCGAGGATGGGACCCTCACCAAGAGTTACCGGAAGTAAAACAGTTGTAGCCACCAATATAACACCAATATCCACAACCGCGTCAAACCCTCAATGATTAGTACACTCATATGGAATGCAAGAGGTATTAGGACCTCAGGAGTTATTGAAAGACTCAAAATCCTAAAGCAACTTCATCAACTATCTCTCATTGCTATCCTTGAACCCTTCCCGGATAACACTTACATCAACTACTTTAGGATCTTGCTTTCTATGTACCAAGCAGCTTCCTATGTCAATGAAAAAATTTGGGTATTCTAGGATAAAGAATTCATAGCTAAGGTTCTAGATTCTGATGAACAACATATATTTGTGGAGATGAAACATGTGGAGGATGGAAATACTTTTAACCTCATGTTTATCTATGCCAAATGCAACTAGTGATGAGGAGACCCTTATGGGATGTTCTGAGACATAAATCTTCTATATACACCATCTTGTGGTATGTCATAGGATATTTCAATGTTATAGCATCTGTAGAGGAAACATTGGGGGTATTCCTTATCAGATGAGTATAAGTTTAGATTTTTGAGTATGATTGAAGGTATTGGTCTGGTGGATCTTGGCTACTATGGTCATAAATATACCTGGACAAATGGCAGGGGACCAAATTCTATTGTCTAGAAGATACTAGATAGGGGTCTAGTGAATAATCATTGGTTGACTGCATTCCCTGCTATTACTATTTCTCATCTAGCTTCAACAAGTTCTGATCATAACCCTCTCCTGATAGAGATCAATGTAAGGCAAGAAATGGTGAAGAGATACTTCAAATTCCTCAACTGCTGGGTAAAGAATGAGAAATTTAAGCCACTAGTGGAGGAGGTATGGAGCAGAGAAGTTATAGGTAATCCAATGTGGATCTTCAATCAGAGACTCAAAGCAATTAGCAATGCTTTAGGTATATGGTCCAACTAGGAATATGGAGATATTTTCAGAAAGCCAAACATTTTGAACAACATGTCAAAGATTCCTAGGAGACATGGGCACAAAGTAACACTGAGAATGACAGAATTACACTTCAGGAACTCAAAACTTAATATGTCAAGTACATGAAACTTGAAGAGTCAATCCATAAGCAGAAAACTCAGTTACAGTGGTTCAAACAAGGGGATGCAAATTCGAGATACTTTTAAAGCATAATGAGGGGTAGAAGAAGAAATTATACATTCACAAGATCAAGGATAAAGAAGAAAATTGGGTACAGGGTGATGAGGCTATAGGCCAAGTAGCCTGTGACTACTTTCAAGAACTCTTTTCTGATCCAGGAGGAATCATGCCCTTTCCACATACCCTACAATGAATGAACTAAAAGAAGTAGTTTTCTCTATGAATCTTACAAGTGCTACAGATCTTGATGGTATGAATGGTAAGTTTTACCAAGCTTGTTGGAAAATCATCAAGTTTTATTTGATGAAGGTTTTATTGGCTTTCTTCGGAGGAAGCACCATGCCCAGATACATGACAAGTGCATGTCTTCTCCTACTAACAAAAGTGGAATTTTCTAACTCCTTTACAATTTAGACCAATCAACTTTGCAATTTCATCAGCAAGATTATCTCCAAGATCATTTGTACAAGATTGACTCCAATTATTCCCAGAATCATCTCAGCAAATCAGATAGGCTTTGTTAAAAGGAGAAACATTTCTGAAAATATTATGCTTGCATAAGAAATTGTCCATGGCATCAAAAAGCCTAACATTGGGACAAATATTGTTATTAAATTATACGTTGCCAAAGCTTATGATAGAGTTTCATAGAGCTTCACATGTATCATGCAAAGACGAATGTGATTCTGTCAAAGAAACATTGACATGATCTGGAGAACTATGTCCAATAATTGGTATTCAGTCATGATTAATGGCACTTGATGTGACTTCTTTCAATTTACTAGGGGTATAAAGCAAGGAGATCCACTAGCTCCTTCCCTGCTCATTATTGTAGCTGAATTGCTTTCCGGAATGCTCAATAACCTCAACCATGATAAATTTTTTAATGGATTGTATATGCAAAAGAGAGGACCATAGATAAATCACCTCAGTTTTGCGGATGACATTACATATTTACCTCAAGAGGCAGAGTATTAGAAAATCATGAAGATCTTGGCAGCTATGAAAAAAGTTCAGGACAAAAAATCAACAAGGATAAAAGTCATTTCATGACCTCACTTGGAGCTCTTTAGTCTGCTATCAGAAGGATTAGAGAAGAAACATGTTTCTCTAGGAGGGAATCTCTACTAACTTACCTAGGATGCCCTTTGTGTATAATTTTCGTATGGTTAGACTCGTGAGAGTGCGAGGTTTATGGGAATATAAATTTTTACCGATTCCGATATGTGGACCCGAGGGGCGTTTTGGTCATTTTCCATAATTTCGCTTATTAGCTTTGAATTAAAACATAGGATCATTTGTTTGAGATGATATTTACGATATGCAATTGAATTGATTAGATTTGGGATATTTGGAGTCGGATACTCGTGGCAAAAGCGTGGTTTCTAGTTAATTTTAAGCCGGTTCGAAGTAAGTGGCTTGTCTAATCTTGTGTGGGGGACCTTTCCCCTTAGGATGTGCTATATTTGATAATTGAAATGCCCTGTACATGAGGTGACGAGCGCGTACTTGAGCTAATTGTTGAAAATCCGGTTTTTTCTTAAGTATTTCAATTGAGTTCTTTTCTTGTATTATTCTACTTGTGAATTTAGCATGTTGCTAGTCTAGAAAGGCATGTTTAGTTGACTTAATTGCCTATTTGCTTAAATTGCCTAAATTGCATTACGTGAAGCATGTTAGGCTAGAAGTAAATGTTTACTTGGTACGAAATTAGCGTTTAATTTAATATTCTTGTGTTGCTGCTCTGTGTTTTAAATTGGGACTACGGGTTAGATTCCCGGGAGATTCCCCCTGCACATTTACTTTGGGACTACGGGTTAGATTCCCAGGAGATTCCCCCTGCACATTCAATTTGGGACTACGGGTTAGATTCCCGGGAGATTCCCCCTACACATTTACTTTGGGACTACAGGGTAGATTCCCGGGAGATCCCCCGTACATATATTGAGGATGCCGAGAGATCCTCGGGATACCAAGAGATCCCTAGTACATATTGAGGATACCAAGAGATCCTCGGGATACCAAGAGATCCTTGGCTTATATTGAGGATACCGAGAGATCCTCGGGATACCAAGAGATCCCTAGTACATGTCGAGGATACTAAGAGATCCTCGGGATACTTAGAGATCCCCGGTTACTTTCCTTATGGTTTGCTTTCATCATTGTTTCCATTATTGTACTCTTATTATCCTGCATAGATTCTTACTGTAGGTTCTCAATTGCACTGCTTATCTTATCCTGCCATCTTTATATTTTATATAACCTTAGTAGGGCCCTGACCTTCCTCGTCACTACCCAACCGAGGTTAGGCTTGACACTTATTGAGTACCACTGTGGTGTACTCACGCCTCTTCTGCGCATGTTTTTTTCATGTGCAGATCCAGGTACCTCTACTCAGGCGCACTATCAGTGAGGCAGGAGGACTACGGAGACTTCGAGGTAGATCTGCTGCATTCGCAGACCGACGAGTCTCCCTCTTTATTCTATCTTTAGTACATAGTTCTCTTTCCTTCCGTTTGTTAGATATTCTGGAGTTTGGAGCCTCACTATACATTTCTGTAGCCTGTGTTTTCCCATGAGTTTCTGGGTTTTGGGATTGTTTTAGTCTTGAGATATTGAGTCGTATATGTCGAGCGACATTCAGTACAATTTCCTTTTTAGATAATTAAATATGGTATTCTATTTTTCTGCAATTATTATGTTTTCGCAAGTGTTAGGCTTACCTGGTCACGGAGACTAGGTGTCGTCATAACATGTTCACGGTTGGTGAACTAGGGTCATGACAAGTTGGTATTAGAGCTCTAGGTTCATAGGAGTCACGGAATACAGGTCGGTTTATTAGAGTCTCGCTGATCGGTACGGAGACGTTTATACTTATCTACGAGAGGCTATGTAACTGTTTAGGAAAATTCTTCACTTCATTGATCTCCTTGTCGTGCGATATTTTTGACATCAATTCTAATCTTCTGTCTTCTATTCTCTCACAGATGGTGAGGACACGTGCTACTCGGGATGATCAGGCACCCGCACCCCCTCCTGCAGCCGTCAGAGGCAGGGGTCAGGGCAGAGGCCGTGGACGCGCACGGGGTGCAGCCAGAGCACCTGCGCGAGCTGCCGCTGAGGTACCGCCAGCAGATCCAGCCGGAGTTCAGGCACCCGACACGCCTACAACCACTACTACTCCAGCACTTCAGGGAGGGGCACAAACTCCCGCTGCTCACACTCCTGAGCAGCGAGTGCAGGTTGAGCAGGTCCCAGAGATCATTCCTGTACATACTACAGTACCAGTTCAGCCCGAGGATGGGGCAGTTGCTTCTGAGGATGAGCAGCGAAGACTCGAGAGGTTCAAGAAGTATGATCCTCCGATTTTCAGTGGACTAGCGACAGATGATGCCTTGGGATTTCTGGAGGATTACCACCGTATTCTTCGCACTATGGGTATTACCGGATTGAGCGGGGTTTCCTTCACTGCTTTCCAACTTTGGGGAGCCGCCTATGAGTAGTGGCGCACATATGAGTTAGACAGTCCAGACGAGGCTGCTTCACTGACTTGGACCTAGTTCTCAGATATGTTCTTGAGAGAGTTCGTTCCTCAGAGCCTCAGGGATGCATGGCGCGCAGAGTTTGAGCATTTGTGCCAGAGAGCTATGACTGTTTAAGAGGATGCTATCTGTTACACCAGATTGGCTAGGCATGCACCATCCTTGGTTGCTACTGTCCGCGAGAGGGTTCGCCGGTTTATTGAAGGGCTTATTCCTCCCATCAGATCTAGCATGGCTCGTGAGTTGGAGATGGACATTTCTTATCAGTAGGTGGTGAGTATTGCTAGGAGGATTGAGGGTATGCATGCTAGGGAGAGATAGGAGAGGGAGGCCAAGAGGTCTCGTGAGTCGGGCCATTATTCTGGTGCCCATACCCCAGCTGCAGGTCGTCATGGTAGGGGCTATATGAGTCACCCCGTTCATTCAGCTCTTCCAGCAGCCAGCAATGCTCCAACCCCTCCCAGATCTCAGGAGCCATATTATGCACCTCCGGTTTCTAGTGTGCCTCCTGCGCGGGGTGCTTTCAGAGGTCAGTCTAGCAGACTTAGCCCTAGCCAGTCACAGCTACCACGTCCTCCCAGAGCTTGTTTCGAGTGTGGTGACACACACCACTTGGTGAGGGAGTGCCCTAGACTTTGGAGGGGTGCACCTCCACAGACCTCTCAGCCACAGCGTGCCCCGCAGAGTTCTCAGGCTATGGTTACAGCTCCAGTTGCTACCCTACCTACTCAGCTAGCTAGAGGTGGAGGTCCGGGAGGTAGAGGTCGCCCTAGAGGGGGATGCTAGGCTAGATATTATGCCATTCCTTCTCGTACCGAGGTTGTTGCCTCCGATTCCGTCATCACATTTATTATACTGGTTTGTCACAGAGATGCATCGGTTCTATTCGATCCAGGCTCCACTTATTCTTATGTTTATCGTCTGCGTGACTTCTGCTAGGTTGCGGACAGATCCTCTGACCTTCGATCCACTACATAACCGCAGATTATACTCGAGATAAGGAGCTCGATCACAACCTTATGGCCTCGATGTGCCGTTAGGGTACTCCGAACGTACCTCGATAGAGGGAAATATACTCTTCCAATTTTACCGCACATAGATAGTCTCCGTGTTTCCTATATCGAAGTGATAGGAAATGATACTGAATCGTAGCCTCGAGGCATTATTACCATGATGTCATCCATATAAGAGCATTAAATGCCATTGTCCCAGGAACCGTGCGGGGACACCGTCATATGCAGCAATCGAGGAGTTCACGAACTGCTGTAGGTTTGTCCCTTCTGCTTTCCTAAGTGATTCCTATAAAATGCTCTGATTACTAGATGCTCCTCATATTTTCCCTTCCTCTAGGCCCGTGAACCGGAATCTCAACTTATTTGACATATTTTCATCTTTCTCTCTTTTTTTCGAAAGGCTTCACCATTATTCATGGCCATGACTTCCAGGACGGTACCCCATCGGAACGAAACTGCATCATCATCCCAGTTGGCTAGGGAGAGAAGAAATCAGTTCCTTCTGTAGAGCAGTGGACCCCTCCCGAGCTTGATACGTCAAAGGATTTTGATACATAGACTCCCGCGTCTATGCCGGGCAGATGCGAGCATGTATCTCGATACATTAGCGTCGTGACTAATGTCAACAATGTGAGGGGTGACTATCGATGGAGTAAAATAGTGACAGTGGAAATTCCTGCCTCCGGTGACGATATTACTGGTTTCAAGAAGGGCTTTCTTTATGTGTATACCTACTCGTTCAACTTGGGTCCCGACGAATTCATAGAATCTCCTCCTTTGGAAATTGATCTGGTGATCCTCGACTTCTACATTCGGTATCGAGTGACCCTTGTCCAGATCTCCCCGTCTTTTTGGAGGATTGTGCTGATACTCAAGCACTTTATTGAGGAGATCGCAGTTGAAGTTTTCTCCCTCAATCATCTGGTCAGATTATACCGTCCTCGGCAGTACCGAGGCTTGATCAAGCTTCGGCAACGGTCCAAAAAGCCTTTCTTTATAAGCTTTAATGAAGGGAAGGATCGGGGGTGGATGATCAGGTTTGTTAGGGTGCAAACCTCGGATATCATCCCGGTCCAATGGATGCCCTTTCCCGAATAGTGGAACTATCGGCGTAAGTATATTTTCCTTCTAATCGTTTCTCAATTTTTCTTTCGAGAGTCATGATAACCTCTTAGCGACTTCCTCCAACTTCTCCTTGGCACCCCGAGAAGGCTCCAGACTTGGCAAGGTGGATCGAGCGCATGGACAGGAGGTTCCCACATCATCTCCGGTCCTGGAGCATTATGGCCGAGAAGCGCTGGGTGGCCAAGAACCACGGTGAGGTTTCTTTCCTACATATGTCTTGTATTTTGCATTCCCCTTGGTCTCTAATCAATGGCATTGCGCATTCATCGCGTTGGTGCAGGCCTTGGAGAAAATATGCTGATGAGGCCACCCCCTAGTGGTGAAACGGAGGCCTTGGGGCTTGGCACGAACAAGAAAAGGAAAATAAGAGTGGTCGTTGCTCGACCTAACGAGACTGTTGTCCCGACCTCTGATCCAGATCCTGATGTCGGCGGGTAAGATGATTATGGCAGCCCGTTAAGGAGGGGATTGAGGCCTAGTGAGAGGGATTCGCAGGTGCCCCGGTCGGAGGCTGCTGAGTCCGAGACGGTGAGGACCGACAAGGCTAAGGAGCTGGAGGTCATTGACGAGTACGTCGATGTGGTTTCTAATCGCTCGGCTAGATTCAATATAGCTTCTTCCAGCAGGGCTATGAGTTCAGATGGGACGGAGTTCGGAGCTATTCAATGGAATTGATGAACCAAACGACTTTATTCGAAATTATCCAGTCTCATCGGGAGAGTTGAGAGATGCTGGGAGGATGGTTATTGCCCCAGCCGGCACTTCCTTCTGAGGGGAAGGCTTTATTGCCAACATTCTTGATGGCATACATGACGGAGTTGACCTTGACGTATCTGACGCCGTCAATGCAGCGGAGAAATCCCTGCAGTAGGTGACAATTTTTCTTTGAGTGTTTCTTTTCGCCCCCAGGCGTTATTCATCGTTTTTCTTAATTTCCCCATTATGCCGTAGTGAAAAGAGATATATGAGCATGTCATCTCTCGGCTCCGTGGGGAACTTGCACGATATGAGAAGGAGCGTGATTCTGTTGCTTCGAGACTGCAAGACTCGGAGTCTCGAGGCACCCACAGAGATAAAGAGTTGAAGGAGCTTCGAGCCTCTTTAGAGGTGGCGCTTTGGGAGAAGGCTGCTCTTGCTGTACAGGTATTCTACTCTTTTTCTTTTTAGATTTGTTCCTCTGCTTAGTGTCTACATGTGTTTTGTGTTCACACATTCACCGTCTTGCCTCTTAACGAAGGTTGAGCAGGGAAGCTCGAGGATCTATGAGTTGGAAGCGGAGGTCTCCGTGCTGAGGGAAAGGAATGAGAATGCGACCGAGGAGCTGGCGACATCACGGGACCTTCTTTTTAGATGCTCGCAATGAGATTGTTGCTTTGGCCACGGCTAAGCTCGATATAGAATGAGACGTTGCTGCTTACAAGGAGGACGCGGCTATGGCGCATGTGATGGCTCATGACATATCCCTGAAGGCTGAGCTGAAACTAGTTTGTGCTGTTGATCATGCCAAGGCGAAAGGAAAGAGGGAGGCCCTGGAAGAACTCAAGGCCCGAGGCTTCTAGTTATCCGCTGACCTGGACGAGGCCTGTGTGGCAGAGGAGGAACTGGAGCGTTTAATTGTTCCCGACGAGGGCAAAGAGTATAGCGGTGAGGAGTAGTCTCCGAGCCTCCCTTCTCTTTTTTGTATGCCCCTTCTCTCTTTTTTTGTTTCATATATCCTCCCTTCTGGGAAATGAATACAGCAAAGATGTACGACTATTTTGTTAACATATGAAAGGAACCTCTATTCTGGTAGTTCTTCTTGCTTCAGAGCACCGAGTATTGGGCTTTCAGAGCCCTTTTGTATTTTGTAGCCGAGGTTGAGTTGATAGCTTCTGTGGACTGACGTCAGGGATTCCTTGAGGGCCCCCCTACTTTCACGAATTTCGTGGGGGCCTCGAGTAATTCCGTCATTGCGTTCCCCAAGGGGAGGGTGACGTTAACGTGACCAGAATTAATTGGCCTGCTTGGGCAATTGGTATCTTGTTGCCTGGCCCTTATATATTCGTCTATCCCTCCCTCAAGTGATGATTCTTCAATTCCTTTTTTGATAAGTTCATATCTTCTGTAGAGCCAGGTGCCTCTGCGAGCTTCTTCACTTCTCTGCTTTAGGTGATTTCTGCCTGGATACTCCTCTTCTTCCCATTATTCTATTGTGGCCATGGCCGCCGCTTCGACATTTGATGCTCGGACGAAGGGGACTCCTTCCTGTTTTCCGCCTTTGGCTAGCAATAGTGACCCTTCTCTAACGTCGGGGGAGCGGTGTTTGGAGCACACTGCCTCGAGGAGCGTTGCTACGCCAAGAAAACCTCCAAATATTCTGGGCCACTGGGGGCATGTGTCGAGAATTAGCTCTTTAGTGGTAGAGGAGGACCTCAGGGCGATCAGGAGAAAATGTGGATGGG
The DNA here is from genome assembly GCF_000715075.1 of Nicotiana tabacum. Classification (NCBI taxonomy): domain Eukaryota; kingdom Viridiplantae; phylum Streptophyta; class Magnoliopsida; order Solanales; family Solanaceae; genus Nicotiana; species Nicotiana tabacum. The sequence goes on from NC_134085.1 coordinate 25,189,031, forward strand.
GAGAAGGCGTGGTCCTGCAAGCCCCTTCCCTCGAGGAGAACGTCACGACGTATGTTGAAGGTTTCTTGAGCGTGTATACCGCCATTCTTGCACCAGGTTCCCCAGACCAGGTTGTGCTTGATTTTTGTAAAATGTATCAAGTAACGCTGGCGCAGGTTCATTCCTTCTTTGGGAGCATAGTATGGTCGATGAGATACTTTGTCGACAAAGATGGGATAGATTTTACTCTTAGTCACCTCATAAGGTTGTAACGGCCATTACGCTTCCGAGGCATGGTTGCTCTTCAGCGTAGGTCTACTCGAGCTTCTATGATCGGCGGTCAAGAGGATGAAGACCATAGATGGATGAGCCAGTTTGTTTGAGTTCGGACGACTGACGTTATCCCCAGAGAATTCTTACCGTTCCCTGAGAAATGGAGCTCCACACGTAAGCACTACGTTCGAGCTATCTTTTTCATCATATGAGGTCGGACTCACAGTGATTTCTTCTCGTCTTTTTCTTATAGCAACTCGTTGGTAGCCTGATGAGGTTTCGTACTTAGCCGAATGGTCTCGTAAGCTGGCAGCATGCTGGACTCATGATAGGCGCCGGTGGCGAGATCTGTCAAAAGGGAGGTTGGAGGTAAATTATCGTGGTAGGTACCTGGCATTCTCTTCCCGCCCTTCTCTTTTCTTTTTTCAAGGGCGGCCTCCTTTTTGCTAATCTTCTTGGTTCCCCTACTATAGGCATTGGGAGTTCATTCGAGGCGAGACCGCCGGACTCAAGAATCGAAGAGTGCTGGCAAAAGAAAAGATGTTCTGTGGTGTGAGAAGGCTTGCGGTAAGGCGCCTTCTCCGCAGCGACTAAGAGGAAATGATTTGATTGGTCGACCAGCCTCTGGAACTAAAGCTTTATTAGACATAGCTTCGGCCCTCGGTGAGGCTCATTGTTTTGGCCTTGCGGTGTGTTTTTGACTGTGATAAGGATGTTCTGGCCCGGTACTTTCTTCTTTTTTCTTTATACGCTTGGCTTCTCTTTTTCAGGCTTTCGACAGGCTCAAAGTCGAGCAGCTTTGTCGCGAGACCCAACGGTATGAAGCTCGGGAAAGATGAAAGTCCCTCCAGCTTCTATGCATGGTAAAGGAAAATGAGCTCATTTCTTTAAGGTGCGGGTCGGACCGAAGCCATACTCGCGAAGCCCTCTTGGAGAAATAGGTATTCTGCCTTCCGTGTTGGCTCGTATTTCCTTCCCATCCCTTTTTCTATCTTTTCCGACCTTTGAAGTGTTGTTGTTCCAGTTGAAGGGCAAAGCGGATGAGCTGGAGCAACTATGGGGCAAGGTTGGTGCTGCTAATCGTTGAATTTACCGAGCTGCGAGCTCGCGTTAATGTTCATTCGGAGGCTAAAGATAGAGCTCAGGCTGCGACATCCATTTTTGAGACACAACTTCAGGCTGCTCGTGCGAATGACTCCACTCGGGCGAAGATGATCGCAAGGCTCTCATCCGAGCTATCGAGGGCAAAAATCGAGGTGGTGAATTTCCGGGCCGAGGTTGTAATAAATAACACCCAGGGGGGGCAAAAGATAGTGGCCTATTCAAAGAGCTCTATTGCTATTAGGGCCAAGCTGAAGAAGGCCCTTGATCGTGCAGGCAATAGCGTGGAATATGAGAGATGCAAATCCTGGAGGGAGACCCTCGAAGAGATTCATGCCAGAGGCTTTGATCTCTCGGACGAGATCGGACATGCCAAAGGAGCGTAGTTTGATTCCAAGTTTCTGATATCTGATGAGGAGGAGGAGGTCGATGGGCCGTAGCTGCCAAAAAAGGAAATAAAGGGGGAACAAATATTCCCTGTCTTCTTTTTTGTGTACATGCATATATAGATCTCACCATACGATGCAGGCCGAGACTGTTATTGATATGTAATAATAAAGGGGGGGGGGGAACCTTACAACTTGTAATTCCTACATTTTTGCTTGCTGGAGTTTTTTTTCACTGGATCAATTCAATCCCGGAGTAGCCTTTAGGCTTGCATTTTTCGACTACCTTCGGGTTCAGTCTCCAAGTCGGGATCCGACTCAAGCTTAACTTACCCTCGAGCCCATTCGGGATGGCGATAATGGTTTTTATTTTCTACCCTTGGGCGCTTGGCAATTTTCCGGGTCCAGTCTCCGAGTCGCGTTACGATTCGAGCTGTAATTGACCTTTTGATCTTTTCGTAGGCTCCGGTCAGCGATAGTGGCATCGATGTCACACTCTTGAGAGTATTATGATTTTGGGTCCAGTCTCCGAGTCACATTGCGACCCGAGCTGTAATCGACCCTCAAATCTCATTTGAGCTCTCGGCCAGCGATAGTGGCCTTTTTGTTGCTTGGTCGTTGAGACCTTTTAGTATGAGGCACGGAGGCTTTGCTTAGTTAATTATTTTGGATCCGGTCTCCGAATCATGTTACGATTCGAGCACACTTTAATCCTCAATGTTGTTTTATACATCAATACCACACAAGAGGAGGGGTGATTTGTGTGGCACCCAATTTTCACTCTAGAAGAACCTGGTTCTTCTAGGTGTACTAACTCTACTGTTTGCGGAATAATAAGTACATAAAATAAAGAACACAGAGATTTTTACGTGGAAAACACCTGGCTCAACAAGTGAAAAAACCACGACCTACTACTCAGTAGGATTTTCCCAAACTTCCACTAAAATCACTGAGCCAAAACTGCATTTACAAAACTCTTTGTAAACCTAAGGATTAACTCTAATCTCATTATGGCACACAGCCTCAACTGTTGCAACAACTTCAAGTTAACTCTAACTTGAATACTCTAGGTACCTAATACAATTACTTCTATGAAAGCTGAAAGGTACAAGTTTAAATCACCTACTACAATTGAACTAGAATAAAAGAAAGACGCAATGGAATTGGTTTTTCTGTCTTGTCCAAGTAGCTTCAGGAGTGCACACTCAAATCTCACATAAATTGCTTGCAAAATCGCCTTGCTCTTTTGCTCTCAATTTAGTTTAACTTTTGCGTTTGTGCAATACCTGTAAAAGAGAACAATCACTATCTTTTAATAGGTTAGTAATCAGAGTTTGATTGGAACTCAATTGCTAATCTTCCATCGAAGCTGAGTCCTTGAACAACTCAAACTCCAACACTATCTTTTATTCGGATTGTGTTCTCTTCACATAAGGAGACTTTCTCCCCTTATCCATATGCAACATTTTCGATCAGATCAGGAGATGTTGTTGCTTGATCAATGGAGCTTATCTCCTTCACGTGCATCTCAGATATGTAGGTTTATCATGACTGTGCTTCACATGATGGACCTGGTCTATGACTGAGTTCATTTGTCATTCTTCAAAACTTCACCGGTTCTTGGGACAAAAAATTTCCCCTTTTTAATGATGACAAACTCTATGCTTTTTACTGATCACAAGACCTATAAGAACTCATCTTAACTCAGCTTAACCATCAACACCAGACTTAGAAAATTTACATATCATCAAGGACCAGTTAATTAGGTTATAAATATCACTTATTTCAGAAGCACAATATCTTCTCCCTTTTGGCATCATCGAAAAGTTGCATACACAATGTGAATCTCATATTTTAATAAGTACTCATGGCCATTGGGGCAACTGCAAGTGCGATCATGGTGCAATTATCAATAATCAACAAACATATTCAAACTATCAAGGTCAGAATAATCATAGAACAAGAGAAAACAATTGTTGTCAATGATAGTGATATGTTGCCATTAACAGTCCATAAAAAGAAAGAAAAACATTCAAAACATGAGCAAAAATAGAAAAATCCCTAATCTGGGTCACTGGGGGTCACTGGGTGACTAGACAGGTTCAGGAGACAAGTGCTAGAAGTCCTAAGGCTTGGAGGAACTGGAGGGTTGGGTTTGGAGAAGGTTCAACATATTCTAAAGAATTCCATTATTCTTCTTCTTTTCTTTGGCAAGCTCAGTTCTAAGGCTATCCCTCTCAGTTTCCAATTCAACCACACAAGCCTTGAGCCTAGCAATTTCAGCATCCTTCGTTCCACATTCCTGAACTAAAGTCCTAATTTTGTTGTTGATGGATGTATTTAGAGATGAACCAGGTTCAACTGGGATGGATTGACTGGATAGTCACAAGCCAGAAGAGTTTTGATGCCAAAATGTTCCTTGTTTGAGGCCATTTCCCATTTATTCAAAGGCACATTCAGTCTGTCCAAAACTGTGGTTCGTATGAAGCCATATGGAGTAGCATGCGCCTTGGAGCCATTGATGACCCTGTCTAGAAATTTAACAATGAGGGCAGGCCAATTGATTTGCTTTCCTCTCTCAAGGCACTCCATAAGAACTAGGTCCATGTAGTTTGCAGTGTGTCGTCTCTCTTGTCTGGGCAATAGGCACTTTTTGACAAACTCAAACACAACCTTGTGCTCAGGCCTCATCTCACTTTTCTGCACAGCCCTGGCTTCATTCACATCCTCTAAATCACAGAACCTCTTGGTGATCTCAAGGGGAGTAGGGAGGGAGTCCAGGAATGGCCACCTTTTCCTAGTGTAGTCATCAAACCCTTCAGAGGGTATGTCCAGAATTTCTCCCAGTTTCTCAGCATCAAACTGCATTGGGACTCCCTTCACCAAGATACTGACAACCCTATCCTTAACAGCAGCATTAGCCATGAACTCAATTAGCTCATTTCTGGCTAGTCTTCCATCCATCTGAAGGACCATGTCCTTCCAAACTTGAGCAGCTAAAGAGTCAACCAACCCCATCATCCCTGGTTCTACCAGGTCCTTCAACAATCTACCTTTTAAAAAATTTCTTCTACCAAAGATGGCAAACTTGTCATGTTCCTTCTCAGATTCATCTTCTTCTTCTTCTCCACTCCACTCTTCATCATCTGAAATTTTTGTTTGTTTAACTTTCACTACAGATCTTGTCCTCTTGGCTAGTGAGGGTTCATCAGACACAGGTACAAAAGAAGACTTCTTGGAGGAAGTCTTGGGATTTTTAGGTTTGGGTGTAGGAACCTCCACTGTTGTACCTCTTTCTTGATGGACCAGTTCCATCTCCTCTTCCTCTACAACCTCAGAGGATTCTGCTACCTTTCCATTTCCCTTCTCTATTTTCTTTTTCTCACTTTCTTCTAAGGCCTTTTGTAGGTCAGCTTCACTTCGTTTTACCCTGCTTTTTGTAGCTCTACCCCTAGGCACTGAAGAGGCATTAGGTGTTGAGGATGAGACTTTTCTTTTCAGGATGGCTTGGGAACATTTGGGGTTGTTGATGTGGTAGATTTGCATTTCTTTGGGTCATAACTTGCTCCAACCCTTTTTAGTAGGTCAGCCAAAGTTTCCTCACTAGGTGAAACAGGTTCAGCTCTTTGTTTGCTTCCCCTGAACCAACCCCTCAGCTACTTCCCCTGAACCACTTCCCCCTGACTTCATGTCACTCTCTTCTATCCTCTCTTGTGTAACCCCGCATATAGCAAGAATATTTCCCTTCCCATTTCCTCTCTCTTCACCACTTGCACCCTCTCTCTCTTTTCCTTTCTTTTTACCTCCACTCCTACTCGACTCAGCCAGTTTTACATCCCTAATGGGTCCAACCAGAACAAACCTAGTTTCTAAGTTTTCAACCATAGATGAACTTACCTCAGTAGGGGTTTCTTGAGTCTTCTCAGTGTTAGAAGACCCATGTCACTTCACTGGCAGATTGAAAGGATTCGGACTCAAAACTGGAGTCAAAATTTTGAGCTGGGCTTTCTTTCACTTGGATATCTTTCAACCTTTCATTTAAAACCTTCCTTAGAGCCTCAGATGCTACAGTTTTCGAGCAAGTATTTTCTGCCTTCGAAACCTAGGTTTTGAAGATACACTGGGTGGAGTAGATGAGGATGAATTTGAGGGAGATAGTGGTGGAGGAGTGACAGGATGATCTTGTGGGTTAGACATGTTTGTTCGTTTCTTGAGAGAATTTGGGAATTTTGGAGAAGAGAGCAATTAGAATTGAAGAAGAATTTTTGACGGTTTTAGAATAATGAAGAAGGCTGGAGATGTGGTGGGTATTTAAAGAGAATTGGACATTAACTAAGTAACGACAGCTTTTTCAAGGGTCAAATAGAAGTCTAATCAAACTAAAATTCCAGAATTTTAATGATTATTTGGCTTCCCTAGATATTAGGTAAAAAATACCGATTTTAGAGTTCTAAATGGACAGAACTGTTTCAATGCTCAACGGATAGAAATTTCAAGGAATTTGACAAGTATAGAACTTCTGCTCATGATTAAATTATTAATCTTTCTAATTGTGAAAAGTATAGAAAACATACCTGAGCTTTCATATGAACCCATACTGATGAACCAGGTTATTAATTTAGAATTCTCTTTAACATGCCTCAAATGTCATAATAGAGAAAATTTAGTAAGAGACCAGTGAGTCATATAAATACATGACACAGGAGTATACTAATTAAAGTATGAAGCTGAGTAAGAATTAATCCAGATATTTACACAAGGTTAGAATTTCTACCCAAAAAATTGTTTTTCATTTTTCCAATTTTTTTTTCAATTTTTTTCATTGTGCATTTTAAGCTAGACCTATTAGGTGATTTTAATCATCCCTAATTCCAACCCGTTCCTCTCAAAGTTTTTTCTACTCAGTGTTTTAGTGAAGATGTTAGCAATTTGCTTATCAGTAGCACAAAATTCTCTGGAAGATCAATCCTTTATCATAGTTATCTCTTAAGAAGTGGTGCCTAACATCTATGTGCTTAGTCCTCTTATGATGAACAGGGTTCTTTGTCATACTTATAACACTAGTGTTATCACAGAATATAGGAATGCAACCAACTTCAATACCAAAATCTACCAACTGTTGTTTCAGCCATAGCAATTGAGCACAAGAACAAGCAGCAGCAACATATTCAGCTTCAGAAGTAGACAAGGCCACTGAATTTTGATTTTTAGTAGCCCATGACACAAGACATGAACCAAGGAAGTGTGCCATACCTGAGGTTCTTTTCCTATCCACTAGAAAACCTGCATAATCAGCATCAACATATCCTACTAGATTGAAATTACTACCTTTGGGATACCAAAGACATAGATCAGTGGTGCCTTTCAAATATCTTAGTATCCTTTTGACAGCAGTCAGGTGAGACTCTTTAGGATTATCCTGAAAGCGAGCACAAAGCCCTACACTGAAAAAAAAAAGTCAGGTTTGCTAGCAGTAAGATACAAGAGTGAACCAATCATACCTTTATACAATGTTTGATCAACTGATGAACTAGGTTCATCAACATTTAATTTAGTGGCAGTTGCAATGGGTGTGTCTATTTCTTTAGATTCTTCCATTTTAAACTTTTTTGATTAGCTCCTTTGCATACTTCTGCTGATGGATCATGGTTCCATTTGAACTTTGTTTGATCTGTAAGACTAAGAAGAAGTTAAGCTCACCCATCATGCTCATTTCAAACTCACTCCCCATTAGTTTTGCAAAGTCCCTACTTAGCTTATCAGTAGTGGCCCCAAAGATTATGGCATCAACATAAATTTGTACCACAAGGAGATCCTTACCTTTTTTCCTTAAGAATAAGGTACTGTCAATTTTACCTCTTTTGTATCCATGTTCAAGCAGGAATTTGGACAGTCATTCATACCATTCTCTTGGGGCCTGCTTGAGTCCATAGAGAGCCTTTTCTAGCTTGTAGACATGCTCAGGACATTCCTTGCTCTCAAACCCTGGAGGTTGTTTCACAAACACCTCTTTTTTCAGGTAGCCATTCAGGAAGGCACTTTTGATATCCATCTGATGAAGAGTGAATTCCATGTGTGCTGGAAAGGCTATAAGAAGTCTGATTGCCTCTAGTCTTGCAAATGGAGCAAAAGTCTCATCATAATCTATGCCTTCCTCTTGGCTATAACCTTGGACCACCAGTCTTGCCTTGTTTCTTGTAACAGTTCCATCATCATCAAGTTTGTTTCTAAAGACCCATTTTGTACCAATAACTGATCTATCCTTGGGTCTTGGAACCAGATGCCAAACTTGACTTCTCTCAAACTGATTGCGTTTATATTGCATTGCATTGACCCAATCTGCATTCTGCAAAGCCTCAACAACATTTTTAGGTTCAATAAGAGATAAAAAGGCATCAAAGGCACACATATTCTTTAGTTGTGATCTAGTTTTGACTCCAGATGTTGGATTAGTGATAATATTCTCAATGGGATGAGAACTTTGATACTTGTGAGGTTTCACAACCAACTGGTTTCTACTAGATGCTTCTCCCATGATCAATTACTGAGGAACATGGTCATGAATAGGTTCTTTTAGGGGATTTATTTCAATTCCTCTTTGACAAGTTCCCCCTATCAGGTTGCCCTGGATGGAAGAACATGTTCCATCACATGCTCCTTCTTTTGGTGCCACTTTGACTTGTGTTGAGGCTTCAGTCAAATCCTTTACCAATCCAATGGCTTCATCTTCATGTTCCTGTCTCTCAAAAAGAATGTTAGTTTCATCAAATACTACATATACACTTTCTTCTACACACAAAGTTCTTTTATTGAACACTTTATATGCTTTGCTATGTGAATAATTTCCCAAGAATACTCCCTCATCACTTCTGGGATCAAACTTATCTAGGGAGTCTTTTCCATTATTGTGCACAAAGTACTTACATCCGAATGCCCTAAGATCGGATATATTTGGTTTTCTCCCTTTAAGTAACACATAGGGAGTCTTCTCTACCTGAGGTCTAGTCATGCATCTATTGATAATGTAACATACAGTGTTTACAGCCTCTACCTAGAAGCTATGGGGCAGCTTACTAGAAAGAAACATAGTTCTAGCCATGTTTTCAAGAGTCCTGTTCTTTCTTTCAACTACTCCATTTTATTGAGGTGTCCTAGGGGCAGAGAAATTATGATCTATACCATTTTCATCACAGAATTCAACAAACTTAGCATTTGCAAATTCAGTTCCATGATCAGACCTAATGGATGCAAGTTGATTTCCTAATTGTTTCTGAGTTTTTCTAAGAAAGGCAGTAAACATGTCAAATGCTTCATCTTTAGATGTTAGAAATAGAACCCGGGTAAATCGTGAATAATCATCAACTAATACCATTACATATTTCTTACCACCTCTACACATGGTTCTCATTGGACCACATAGATCCATATGGACTAGTTCCAACGACTTGGTTGTGCTTACCAAAATCTTGCTTTTGAAGGATGATCTTACCTGCTTCCCCCTTGCACAGGCCTCACAAACTTTGTCTTCCTTGAACATGATGTTAGGTAACCCTATCACCAAGTCCTTGGAGACTAATTTGTTTAGCTGATTCAGACTGGCATGACCAAGTCTTTTTTTTCACAGGAGGGGATTATTATCCAACACACTTAGGCAGGTTAGTTCATTTTCTGAGAGAGTAGACAAATCTACAATGTAAATATTGTTAACTCTTTTTCCCTGCAAAATAATCTTGTTAGTGGTAAGGTTAATCACAAAGAATTTAGTAGAGGTGAATACTACAAGGTTACCTACTGTCACACAGTTGTGACACACTGATCAGGCTATATTTCAAGCCATCTATCAGGTAGACATTCTTAATGGAGTGAGAGTCTATCTTACCTACCTTTCCAACCCCAATAATCTCACATTTCTTCCCATTTCCAAAGGAGACATTACCTCCCTTTAAGTCCTCAAGTGAAAGGAACTGGTTCTTGCTTCCAGTCATATGTTTTGAGCAGCCACTATCCATGTACCATATTTGGGTACTTTCCTTCACTTGGTCCTGTAAAAAGAAATCATGGATTAGTCTTAGGAACCCAAAATAGTTTGGGTCTCTTTCTATAGGCAAAGGCATAAATCAGATTTCTTCTAGCCCACCCAGGTAGCCTAGTTTTTTCTTGAACAAAAGCTTTGTTCTTTTGACTGGCCTTTTCTTTTACATTACATTCATTTTTGTAATGGCCAGTCTTGCCACAGTGTGTGTAGATTTTGTTCTCATGAAGAGTGAGGTACTTGCTCTTAGGATCCCACTTAGGTTCTTGAGTCCCAAAGCCAAGTCCTCTTTTGTTGCTACTATGATGTTCTTGTAGCCAGGAGAGTGCATCAGAAGCCTTGTTCCATTTGCAAGTTCTGTCTAGTTCATGTTTTACCTTCCCTAGATCTTCTTGTAATACTCTGATCTGCTCATCCTTCCTGTACAACTCATCCTTCATTTTTCCTAAGTTTTCTTCTAGGGTGAGATATGTGTGATCAGCTTTCTTCTTTCCTGTTCCTAGTTTCAGTTTTAAGTTCTCAGACCTAAGTTCTAGGATACTAGTGTCAAGTTCAAGAACCTGGTTCTTCAACTCAGTATTTTTATTTTCACTCTCATTAGCCCTAGACTCTAGATTTTTGCACTTGGCTTTTAGAATCATACATTCCCTAGACAGCTCTTCCTTCTCATTGTTAATTATCTTAGACTCATCAATGAAGTCTAGCAATAGTTCAGACAACCTTTCTTTAAAGAGGAATTTAATCTTGTCTTTGAGATGGAGGACACTTACCTATTGTTCATCATCTGAATCTCCGATGGCCATAATTGCTTGTTCATCTCCAGCTTCATCTTCTGAGTCTTCATCTGATGTTTCTCCCCATGCAGCAACCATAGCCTTTGTTAGTCCTTTGTTTTTTTGGATTGAACTTGTTTCTTCTTCCTATTTCTTCGTTCAGTCCTTTCCTTGTTCCACTCAATTTCCCATTGAAGACAGTTCTTAATCATGTGATCAGTCTTACCACATTTGTAGCAGCCCTCATTGGTCTGTTTCCCAAGAGCCTTAGATTTGTTGAATGTTGTACCTCTTGTAGAACCTTTTCCTCTCATCAGGTACTTTTTGAAATATCTAGTGATCATGGCTACTTCATCCTCCTCCAGATCTACACCTTCAGATATTTTGAGAGCCAAACTTCTCTCCTTTTTGGGTGCATCCATTTTCATGGTTTGCCTTCTTAATTCATAAGCAGTGAGGTTTCCAATCAGTTCATCCAGCTTGAGGGTAGCAATGTTCTTTGATTCCTAAATAGTAGTGATTTTGCTTTCCCAAATCACTGGTAAGACTCTTGTCAAAATTTTCTCAAACTTGTCTTCTTCAAGTATAATTCTACCAAGAGATTTAAGTTTATTTGTTAGTGTTGTGAACCGTGTGTACATCTACTGGATAGATTCTCCTTCTTTCATGGTAAAATTCTCATATTGAGAATACAACAGTGTTCCTCTGGACCTCTTTACTTGAGGTGTTCCTTCATGAGCCACTTGCAAAGTGTCCCAGATTTCCTTAGCAGTGGTACAACTTTGAATTCTACTATACTCATCAGGACATAGTCCACATACAAGCCATTTCTTGGCCTTGGCATTCTTCTCCCACTTCTTCAGGTCTTCAGCAGTGCAGTCAGCTCTTGTCTTTGGCACATCAACTCCTTCAGCATTCTTCTTTGTAGTTGCTAGGGGACCATCAGTGACTATGTCCCAGAGTATAGTCTTCTCCTATGATGTGATCCCACATCCTGTTCTTCCACCAAGAATAATACTGACCATTGAAAAGTGGAGGCCTAGTAGTGGATTGCCCTTCCCAGTTCCTAGGTGGTGTACTCATGTTGATCTTTTCCTAAGGTGTTAGCCTCTTTAAGGATAACCCGTTCTGATACCAATTATTGTTTTATTCGTCAATACCACACAAGGGGGGTGATTTGTGTGGCACCCAATTTTCGCTCTAGAAGAACCTGGTTCTTCTAGGTGTACTAACTCTATTGTTTGCAAAATAATAAGTACATAAAATAAAGAACACAGAGATTTTTAAGTGGAAAACACCTGGCTTAAAAGGTGAAAAAACCACGACCTACTACTTAGTAGGATTTTCCCAAACTTCCACTAAAATCACTGAGCCAAAACTGCATTTACAAAACTTTTTGTAAACCTAAGGATTAACTCTAATCCCGTTGTGGCACACAGCCTCAACTGTTGCAACAACTTCAAGTTAACTCTAACTTGAATACTCTAGGTACCTAATACAATTGCTTCTATGAAAGCTGAAAGGTACAAGTTTAAATCACCTACTACAATTGAACTAGAATAAAAGAAAGACGCAATGGAATTGGTTTTTCTGTCTTGTCCAAGTAGCTTCAGGAGTGCACACTCAAATCTCACATAAATTGCTTGCAAAATCGCCTTGATCTTTTGCTCTCAATTTAGTTTAACTTCTGCGTTTGTGCAATACTTGTAAAAGAGAATAATCACTGTCTTTTAATAGGTTAGTAATCAGAGTTTGATTGGAACACAATTGCAGATCTTCCATCGATGTTGAGTCCTTGAACAACTCAAACTCCAACACTATCTTTTTATCTGGATTGTGTTCTCTTCACATAAGGAGACTTTTTCCCCTTATCCAATATGCAACCTTTTCGATCAGATCATGAGATATTGTTGCTTGATCAATGGGACTTATCTCTTTCATGTGCATCTCACATGTGTAGGTTGATCATGACTGTGCTTCACATGATGGACATGGTCCATGACTAAGTTCATTTGTCACTCTTCAAAACTTCACATGTTCTTGGGCCAACACTCAAGTTGTCAATTTTCAAGCTGGCGATAATGGCTCTTACGCTATATGGTCGTAGAGACCTTTTGATGTGATACCCAGAGGCTTGCTTAGCCGGCGACAATGGCACTAACGTTGTTTGGTCGTAGAGACCTTTTGATGTGAGGCCTAGAGGCTTTTTATGGGATTTGTTTCCTCTCGTTAAGGTCTTATTGAATATTTTGCCTGACCCTTCATCGGTTCTGAAAGAACCTCGATTTTAAGTCGTAGTCGTCAATGTTTCTAGCACCTCAAAAGGTTCATAGCTCGTAGGTCGAGTAGATCGACATTTTTGCAATTTTGGAGCCGACGTGGTCGGGACTCATTTTTTTGCTTATTGAGGGAAGCCTATTTTTAACCGGTTGTTTCCGAAGTAGATTCGGACGATTTTTTAGCAACAGTCAGGCATCGCCGAGTCGCGTTTTTGGGATGTAGCATCCGTTTTGACCAGAGTCATGTGCATTTGTCCGGGGCCTATTTTTGATCCCGAGAAGCTATTTTAGGCGTCTACACCGAGGGTATGCCTTTTAGGGATTCTTACAAATGCGACATATAGCCTAAACTGCGGGATTTTTCATGCATGTTAAGGTCTTACAGCTTGCCATGCCTGTTGAGGTCTTACAGTGTATGGAGAATAGATTTGGTTTTGCCGAGGTTACCTGTTAGGGTCTTACAATTTTGGATTTTCCAATGCATGTAGATTGGTGGTAGTCTCCGAGTCATCGAGTTGTTTAAGCCTGAAGACTACTTCTCATGAGCTCAGAGTTGCACCACAAGGTCTTACCGAATTTTCTAAGTCGCCGGGTATCTCGAGATACATCTGGCAGAGAGTTTTTTTGCTGTGAATAAGCCGAAATAGTCTTCTTCGAGGTGTGGAATGCTTAAAAAATATTCTTTATTGCTTGGCAAAAATATAAGCTGTAAATACATGTTGTCCTGTTGCTGTGAGTTTGGTCCACACGGGTGTGACTTCCTTGATTATCCGATGTGCTCGTATGATTCCATATTGGAAATTTTTAGGATATAGGATCACGATCTCATCGGGTCCCCTTCCCGGGGATATGCAGTCCTACTAATAATCTTATTGGCGGAACTTCTTCCTATTAGAAACCCTGTCGAGGAAAGAATGCCCGGCGGGCCTCGTGGTGGCCGCGGACCCTCGAGCGGGATCCAGAGCTACCGAATGCCTCAGCTGGCTGGCTGCATACAGATTAAAAACAAGAAAGGAAAGGAAATGGTAAAAGGAGGCTACGTTCTGGGGAGTAAGCCCCGCGGCAGTCGTCTTTCTCGTCCGGCCAGGCCTGACCGAGGATGTGATTATCCTTAACTTTTGACCTCATTCGAGGGCAACACCGTCCATGGGCATAATGCGAGGGATCTCCTCTTGTCGCTCGTATCTAGATGCTTTAGCCTTGTGTTTGTCGTGGGGTTTTGCACCTTTGGTGGAGCAGGATAGGAGTCGCGCCCCGAGCGTGTATCCGTCATTGTCTGTATAAAGCGTCTGCACCCTGCTCGCTTGATGTATCATCCTGAACTTGGGCAGACTGTGCAGGGGGAGTGATTCGGTCATTGTGACTATCAGATATCCGGTCCCAGAGCGACGTTGGTCCAGATTGTCCTATTGGCTTCGGCCCGACATCGTCGGTATAATTTGGCCGATCCACCTGTGCTCATAAATGCATGTTTTATTTGAAATGAGTCGAATGAAAGAAGGGATTACCAATACGTTAATGCAATGCCGAGGTGGAATCTCGGCGTCCTTTTCCTCGAGCGAGAGGGTGTCCTTTGGGAGCATTTTCTGGGACCGTCCCTTTCTGGTGATGGGCACTTTCATTCTATATTCTACTGATCTTCGCAGGGTGCCACCATCCTTTAACAGCTATGATGATACGCCGCGGCTCGTCAGCTCTATTTTTTCCGATCTCCTTTCGTCCATGGAGCTGGATCCGGGTTTGCTCGTTTGGCGACACTGTATGGCGACCTTTGTTGAATGGCGTAGTTGCTGCTCTTTTGGGTCTGTAACTCTGAGCATCTCATGATTCCCATGGCGGGCCATGGTTTCACTGGAGAGGTTTTGGTTGAATAGATCCGAGCCACCTGGAGTTCCCGGCTTCGCTTATGGTGACCACTATGCTTGGAACTGCAACATTGAAGTCGAGCTCTACCGGGCGAGGTTTCCTTGACGGCTGTGTCTTGTTGAATCTGGTAACATTGGAGGTTCCTCAAGGGTGTTGTCCTCAAGATACTGCCTTGTTGTTGCGAGACATGCTGCATCTCAAATCATCTCTTCCGTTCGCATCGTACGGACGATGGCTCCATTCATTCAGTGTCAGCTCCTCTATTGGGAATCTAACCGGATATGCCGAACCAGATGAGGTTACTCGAGGGTCGTCCACAGCCCTGATTTGGGTCCGATGTCGTTTGTTGGCATCCGACCAAGCCTCGATCGGATATTCGATCGGGCTTTGCTTGAACTGCTCTAGAGTCGCTGGGTATGTTTTGTTTGGGTTTTGGGCAAAGGCCTGTGCCGCCCCATTACTCGGGACTGGGAGCGATTTTGTTTGTCCTGTCGGGGAGCGGGGTGCGGCTTCCCGTGACACTTTATTTCTTCTTCTTCCAGCCTTCGGTGCATTGGGCCCTTTTGGCATCACTTTGATGGCGGGTTGTGCTTCTACGGACCGCGCTAGTGCGGTGAGCAGGTCCTCGAGATCAGGTGCTGAAAAGTGGCGCAGCGTCATGGTTTCTTCCGAGGGAGTTTCTTTAAATCTCCTTATCGGGATAGGCTCGAGTTCTCCACTTTGGAGGTAACTGTTCCTGGATGGGCGTGCGTAAGTGGTGACGTGCCCATAGGGACTTGAGGTCCTCTCACTCCTGGGGAATTCCGTTGTTTTCGACTTTTGTGAAATGAGTTTCGGGAGCGCATCTTTGGGAGACGGTTGCTGCAGGAGTGCGCAGGCCAGTAGATACCTCGGAGCCGAGCCTCGAGCCTATCTCGGGCTTATCGATGGTAGTCAGGAAGGGGATAACAAGTAAATATATAGATAAATAAGGCTCTATACTATCAATCTTGAGCCAAATAATGAAGAATAAATGAAGAAACAATAAAGTGCTAAGGCGACCTCGAGGTCGATGAAGACAGATAACTTAGAAGAAAGAGAGAGAGAGAGAGAGAGAGAGAGAGAGAGAGAGGGAGATATTATTGCATTGTGGAGAAGTGGAGCAACATCAGTCCGTTACAAGGTAGGGTGAGTCCCCCTTATATAGGCGAGGGGACTCGATATAGTATAGGGTGCATTAAATGTAAAGATACAGGGATGGGACGTCTTGACAAGATACTAGAACCTATTGGCTCAGGCTATCCCCTCGGGAGTTTATCGTCTGTGTGACTTCTGCTAGGTTGCGGACAGATCCTCTGACATTCGAGCCACTATAGAACCACATATTATACTCGAGATATGGAGCTCGATCATGACCTTATGGCCTCGACGTGCCGTTAGGGTACTCCGAACGTACCTCGATGGCGGGAAACAGACTCCCCCGATTTTACCGCAAATATGGAGGCAGGGATTAGCCTCATGCAATTATGGAGGCAGGGATTAGCCTCATGCAGATATGGAGGCAAGGATTAGCTTCATGCAAATGTGGAGGCAGGGAATAGCCTCATGCGAGTATGCGGGACAGGGCTTAGTCCCATGCAAAGAGCGAGTAGCAAATAAGTGTAGTATATGTCTTAATTGGAGATATATTTGGTGTCTGATGGCCTGATTGATAGTGACCTTGTTATGTGTATATATTTGTGGATGCTATCGTTACGTCAAATGTGCCTGCGTTCAAAGAAAAGTTCTAAGGTTTGTGAGGGGGAGCTTTTTGTGCTTCTGTTTGCTGGCCTTGCTTTGCTCCGTTCTGGAGGCCTTTTCGAGTAGCCCTGGGTAACACCTGACTATTACGAAAATAGAGTTTTCGAAAATATGCAATTATTGATAAAAATAGTGTCATTTTAGAATCATATTTATATATCAAGTAATTTTTAGATGAACTAGTGACTGTAACATATTTCAGAGACATTGCAGCTTTCTCATGTTAGAATTTTGAGGGTTTGGTAGATGATCCTTCGGCTATTTGCGGGTAATGAGCCATGTTGAACCTTCTTTGGAATTTTGAGAATCCTTCTCAAAAATCTGCCCTAATTTTTTAACTGATTTCTGACCGTCTGACATATGTTGGCGTTGGCTGGACTTGCTTCGGAATTTTTAGGGTTCTTCTCAAAATTCTGCCCTAGTTTCTGATCTTGGGAAAATGGAAATTTTATTATTATATGATCGAACCCATAAGGCTGCATACGTATCCCCTCTTAAACGGGAATCAGGTCAAGCGTAGTTCAATTACATCAGATAAAGAAATGTAAATCGTCTAAGCATATTATCTTTTGACTGCGTCTGAATTGATTGGTTTTGGCCAAATTTCTCCGTCCATTTCTGCAAGTATGAGTGCTCCTCCAGTCAGCACCCTCTGAACCATGTACGGACCTTGCTAGTTGGGAGAGAATTTCTCTTTCGCTTCATCTTGATGTGGGAAGATCTTCTTCAGCACCAGTTGTCCTGGTGCAAATTGTCTTGTTTTGACCCTTTTGTTGAAAGCTCTAGACATCCTGTTCTGGTAAAGCTGACTGTGACATATTGCGTTCATCCTTTTTCCATCTATAAGGGCCAATTGTTCATAGAGGCTCCTTATCCATTATCCATCGCTGAGTTCAGCTTCCTGTATGATTCTTAAAGAAGGAATCTCTACCTCGGCTGGGATGACAGCCTCGGTACCATAAACTAGTATGTAGGGAGTTGCTCTGGTTGATGTGTGAACTGTAGTGCGGTACCCCAACAGAGCAAAAGGAAGCTTCTCGTGCCATTGTTTGTGGTTTTCTACCATCTTCTTTAGTATCTTCTTGATGTTTTTGTTGGCGGCTTCTATGAATCCATTCATCCGAGGTCTATAGGATGTGGAATTCTTGTGTTTGATTTTGAAAGTTTCACACATGGCTTTCATCAGATCACACGAGATTAGCAGTGTTACTAACAATGAACTTGGGAACTCCGAATTGGCAAACGATACAATCTTTGACAAAGTTTGTGATGACCTTCTCGGTTACAGATTTGTAAAATGCAGCCTCTACCCATTTTGTGAAGTAATCAATGGCTACTAGAATAAACATGTGCCCATTTGAAGCAGTAGGCTCGATCGAACTGATAACATCCATTCCCCAAGGGACAAATGGGCAAGGTGAGGTTGTTGCATTGATCTCATTTGGCAGCACTTTTATCATATCAGCATGCACTTATCATTGGTAACATTTTCGGACATACTGGACGCAGTCTGTCTCCATGGTCATCCAAAAGTAACCGGCCCTGAGTATTTTGTTGGCTAAGACAAAACCATTCATATGTAGGCCGCAAGTCCCAACATGTATCTCCTCAAGTAGCTTAGAAGCCTCTTTGCGTCCACACATCTAAGCAGTCCTAAATCAGGAGTTCTCCTGTACAAATTTCCTCCGCTGTGGAAGAAATGATTGGACAATCTCTGGAGTGTGCGTTTCTGAGTCTGGTTTGCATGCTCCGGATATTCTCCTTTCGCCAAATACTCCTTGATGTCATGGAACCAAGGCTTTCCATCTGTCTCTTCCTCGACATGAGCAAAATACAATGGCTAATTATGGATTCTTACTGTGATGAGATCAATGAAATTCTTATCCGGATATTGTATCATGGGTGATAAAGTGGCCAATGCATCGACAAACTCATTCTGAAATCTGGGTACATGTCGAAACTCTATCTTCGTGAACCTCTTTTTCAATTCCTGTACAAGGTGCAGGTATGGCAATATCTTGGAATTCTTGGTTGCCCATTCTCCTTGTACCTGGTGCATAAGCAGATCTAAATCACCGATCGCCAGCAGCTCCTGAATATTCATGTCGATTGCCATATTGAGTCCTAGTATGCAGGCTTCATATTCTGCCATGTTCGTGCAGGGAAATCTAATTTTGGCAGATACTGGATAATGTTGACCCGTTTCTGATACCAAAACTGCTCCAATTTCTACTCTTTTGAAATTTGTAGCTCCGCCAAAGAACATCCTCCAACCGTCTTATGTTTCGGTAGTGTCCTCTCCTATGAACGAAACTTCTTCATCAGGAAAATACATTTTCAAAGATTCATATTATCTTCCCACTAGATATTCATCAAGATGATCTGCCAATGCTTGTCCTTTGACCGCCTTTTGAGTTACGTAGACCATGTCGAACTCACTCAATAGTATCTGCCACTTGGCCAACTTTCCAGTCGGCATGGGTTTCAAAGGGTCCATCCTGGATATGAGGTATATGGTATAGGCACAGAAGTAATGCCTTAACTTTTGGGCCGTCCAGGTCAAAGCACAACAAGTGCATTCCAGCAAAGAGTACCGTGCTTCATAAGGTGTGAACTTCTTACTCAAGTAATATATGGATTGCTCCGTTCTCCCTGTCTCATCATGTTGTCCCAGAACACATCCGAAGGCTCCATCCAATACTGATCAATAGAGCAGCAAAGGTCGTCCTAGTTCTGGCGAGACCAGAACTGGTGGTGTGGACAGGCACTCCTTAATCTTGTCAAAAGCTTTCTGACAATCCTCGATCCAGCTTGTCTCGGCATCTTTCCTCAGCATCTTGAAGATGGGTTCACATATGAATATGGAGTGTGCTATGAAGCGATTGATATAGTTGAGATGTCCTAGGAAGCTCATCACGTCCTTTTTGCACCTAGGTGGCGGTAACTCCTGAATACCCCTGACTTTAGACGGATCTAGCTTGATCCCTCGGCGACTGACAATGAATCCAAGTAACGTTTCTGCGGGAACCGCGAATGCACACTTTGTGGAGTTCAGTTTCAAGTTGTACCTCCTTAACCTCTCAAAGAACTTTCTCAAGTCTTCTATGTGATCTGCGACCCTTTTGGATTTGATAATGACATCATCCACATACACCTCTATTTCTTTGTGTATCATATCATGAAAGATGGTTGTCATGGCTCTCATGTAGGCAGCCCTGACATTCTTGAGACCGAATGGCATCATCTTGTAGCAGTATACCCCCATGGTGTAATAAAAGCTATTTTCTCTACATCTTCTTCATCCATCCAGATCTGGTGATAACCCGCGAAGCAATTTACAAAGGAGTGGAGTTCATGCTTGGCGTAGTTGTTGATCAAGATGTGTATATTTGGCAGTGGAAAGTCATCCTTGGGACTTGCTCTGTTTAAATCTCGATAGTCAACACATACTTTGACTTTCCCATCTTTCTTCGGAACTGGCACAATGTTGGCTAACCAGGCTGGGTACTCCACAACCCTGAGAACTTTGGCTTTGATCTACTTAGTAATTTCCTCCTTGATTTTAAAGCTTATATCTGGTTTAGATTTTCTGAGTTTCTGCTTCACTAGCGGAAACATAGGATTAGTCGGCAACTTGTGAGCCACTATGGACGTGCTTAGACCGGCCATGTCATCATATGGTCATGCGAAAATGTCCTCATACTCTTTTAAGAAGCGGATGTACTCTTCCTTCTCTGTTGATGATAAGTGAATGCTGATGCGAGTCTCCTTGATGGTCTCGGCATTCCCCAAGTTTACTGCTTCGGTTTCGTCCAGATTGGACTTAGGCTTATTCTCAAAGTTTTCAACCTCCCTGACAACTTCCTCGGGTATCTCGTCTTCTTCATCCGAATCGCTATCCTCATATTGCGTTAGCTCATTACATGTCACAGTCACCAGTTCATCAGGAAAAGTAATAATAACCACTACTAAAAAATCAGGTTTTAGCGACGGACAAATTCTGTAGCTAAACTGAAAAATCTGTCGCTAATCTTATTTAGCGACGGATTAGCAACCAATTATCAAAAAATTTGCTAGCTACGGGCATTTTAGCGACAGATTAACGATGACGTTCATAGGTATTTCCAATTTTTTTTGTACTGAACATTGTAGAAAGAAAAAGTGTAGGAAACGATAATGAATAATAAAGAGCAATGTATTTGATTAAAACTGAAAAACATCCGGACAAGTATGGCTCGATGAATCGAGCATTTATTTTGAAACAAGTAAATCTTTAAAACAATGTTACTGAAAGTCTTAAATGCCTAGAATGGCTATAGAAATAAAATCTACCAAGCTACCCAGGGACACGGCGGGCCCGGGATGGTGTGGCGGTCCAATTCCTGAGAATAGCTCCCTTTTCCACAATCTGAATAGTGAGGCCTTCTTCCTCCTTCTCCTCAATTATTGCACTGCAGTCCATGTCTTCATCCTCTAAGAACAGATTCTTCAGCCCAGCTAATGCTTCCTCTTCTGGAGTTCCCCAAATTGTATTAGCCTTGTGAAAAGCTTGATTTAGATATGGCACTGGTTGCTCGAGAGGGTAATACGGTCTGCGTCATGGAGGCGACCAATCATTATACTCTTTCTATGTGTACTGATATCCGAGCCTAAAGGTAGTACCATGAACCTTCAGCCGTATCGGTTTAGTGATACCCTAGAGATTCTTCCCAAGGCCTTATCCGGGTTCATACCCAGACCTGCCAATATGCTCTCTATTTTACTGCTTCACCACTTGTCTTTCTCTACGGTATTGACACATTCAATGTGATGATAGGTTTCCCCTCCTAGCCTTCTTCTATTGTTGATAACCGGGATGGTTTGGCTGGTGTAAATAGGGTTACTCACAACCCTATGAATAATCACCTCCTGACGATTCCATTCGAATTTCATGGCTTGATGTAGTGTGGATGCCATAGCCCCAGCGGCATGGATCCATGGTCGGCCCAATAGAAGATGTATGAGGCTGGTATGTCGAGCACCTAAAATTCGACGTCGAACCAAGTTGGCCCCATCTTCAAGAAAAGGTTAATTTCTCCAATTGTGGCCCTTTGGGACCCATCGAAAGCTTTCACGTTCATGTTTCTTGCCTGTATCTCATGAAAACATTTGTCCAATCT
Source organism: Nicotiana tabacum (assembly GCF_000715075.1). NCBI lineage: Eukaryota > Viridiplantae > Streptophyta > Magnoliopsida > Solanales > Solanaceae > Nicotiana > Nicotiana tabacum. The sequence continues at coordinate 25,210,658 of NC_134085.1, forward strand.
TTTCAGAGTATCCAACGGGCAAATGTTGAGGCTTGAACCTCCATTAATCAAGACCATGGCGATGAGTTTGTCTTCAAATTGCACTGTGATATGCAATGCTCGGTTGTGATTCAATCCTTCAGGTGGTAGCTCATCCACATGGAAGATTATTTTATGACTTTCCAGCACCTGTCCTACCATGTTTTCCATCTCCCTACCGGTGATGTTGTTGGGTACATAAGCTTTACTCAACACATTCATTAAAGCGTTCTTATGCGCCTCTGAATTTTGCAATAGTGACATGATGGAAATCTGAGCTAGGGTTTTGTTCAAATGGTCAGTGACGGAATACTCCTTTGCTTGTACTTTCCTCCGAAGGTCATCTGGTTCTGTTTCAAGGACAGGCTTCTTGGTAGTGGCATTCTTACTCAATCCTCCCAGGTGTTCGGGTGTATAGACCCTTCCGGTCCTAGTCATTCCTTGTACAGCATCGGATTCCTCTACTTTTGCCTTCCCTTTTCATCGAGCTTCAGCAACGTAATCCCAAGGTATTGCTTTTGAGTGGAAAGGAGGTGTGGTTGATACTGTCATAGTGAATGGTGTGACCACTTATACTTCAAATGGAGCAGGGGTGGCCGTAGGCAGAGCCACCTCTACCTCAAATGGAACTGATACAGCTAACTCAACCTCGATTGGTGACTGAGTCTGTACTACAATAGGAGTAACTGTGACCGAGGGTTTAAAGTCAACGCCTTCCCGAACAAGCCCAATTGACCCCTCAGGATCCTACTCTTCATTCGTCTCTATCACATGTACCCCACCACTTCTATGATCAGGGAGGGGTTGTTGCTAACATTAGGTGCGACTTCCTTCACCTATATGACCTTATTGTCAATTAACGTCGGGATCTTATCTTTCAATGTTCGGCACTCTTCAGTGGTGTGCCCTTTCATACCAGAATGGTACACACAAGTTTTGTTTGGATTGACCTATTACGATGGATTTTCTAATGCCACAGCGAGAACATGAGTGACGTAACTTATGGCTTTCAACCTCTCATACAACTGGTCGATGGGTTCAGCAATGGCAGTGTATTGTCTGGGTAGCTTGCGATCGAAATTGGGTCTTGGTCTTGGATAATTTTGGAGAGTCAGAGGTGATTGGAAATGGGATGGTTGGGAGTTATGGGTATAATAGGCAGTGGCTGTTTGGGAATATCTGGGAGATGAAGGTTGATATGTGGGTGGTGGTGCTTGGTATATGTGTGGAGGTGTTTGATATGTGGGTGGAGGTGTTTGACATGTAAGTGGAGATTTCGGGCCTTTAGCCACCATTACTGCCCCAACGTCTTTCTTCTTTGATATGCCGCCTGATTACAATGCCTTATTTATGGCCTGTAATGCCTCAAAATTTGTTACCATCCCGCTTTTTGATGCCTTCCTCGATTCTTTCCCCAAGCTTGATGATATCAGTGAATTTATGGTTTTCAATAACTATCAATCTTTCGTAATGCTGCAAATCCTATGCTTTGACGAAGAACTTGTTCATCTGTTCCTCGTCCAAAGATGGTCTAACCTTGGTTGCTTCCGACCTCCAACGAGTAACATACTTGTGGAAAGTCTCGGTGGGTTTCTTCTTAAGATTCTGGATGTAGAAAACATCTGGTGCATTTTCTGTATTGAACCTGAACCGGTGCATAAAATCAGACACCATACTCACCCATTTGGACCATTTTTTAGGATCCTGGCTGATGTACCAGGACAAAGCATCTCTCATAAGACTTCTCATAAAGAGTTTCATTCAGATCCTTTCATCCTTTCCGACCCCAACAAGCTTGTTACAATAGGTCCTCAAATGAACCCTGGGATCACCTGTGCCGTCAAACATCTCGAACTTGGGAGGTTTGTACCCCTCTGGCAATTCTACATCTGGTTGTATGCATTGGTCTTCATAGTTCAAAACTTCAATGCCCTTGCCGCCTTCAACACCCTGAACTCGACTCGTCAACTTCTTGAGTTCTTCGGCCATGTTCTTAATGAGCAAGTTGTTTACCGTGAAAATGGTAACAATAATTAAATTTGTAAATAGGACTCTAAAAATACGTGATCTATTCACGAGCTAGTTTGTTAGGGCAGTTAGTGCTAAGAACATGAAATATAATGATGAAATGTGAGCTAGACGGGGCAGTGACCAAACCGAAGAGGCATGTCGCCCGGGGGCAAAGATGGTCGATGGGGACCTTGGGGCCAAAGTTTGAGCCGAGCTCAAGCTACTCAGGGTGATCGGGAATGGGATAACATGCAGAAATATGGCTAAACAAAGCTCTATGCTATCAATATTGGGCAAAGTAATATAAAACAAGTAAGAAAATGATAAATGCTAAGGAGGCCTCGGGCCAGTGAGAATGAACAATTTAGAAGGAGAAAGAGAGAGAGATATATTATTGCACTTGTGTAGAAATGAAGCAATATCAGTCCCTTACAATGTGGGGCAAGTCCCCTTTATTTAGGAGAGGAGACTCGGCTACAAATATGTGGAGATTAAGTGCAAAGTCTGGTGACTGGATGGCTTGACATGATGCCTCAGCATAGGCTCTGGGTAGGTCGGGCCTATTAGACGTAGCCATGTGCCTAGAGGGCTTCCTCCTCTGTCCTGGCTTTGCTCATTGTTTCCCTCGAGTCGAGCTTCTATGAGCCCCGAGGTCGGGAACTCAATCACGACCTCCCTCCCTCGGGGTCCCGGGGCATGCTTTCGAAATGTCTTGATAGTGAGAAACCAAGTCTTCTGATTTTTCCACGTACAGATAGTCTCCGCGTTTCCCATACCGAGGTGATGGGAAATGATTCTGACACTTGGATCCTCAAGCTCCTCATGGCGACATTATGCAAGCGATTCGAATCATGGCGCAATCTTTGTGATAGATGGCATATCTCATAGACTCATGCCCAGTACTCCGTCATTTCTGCTCCTCTAGGTAAAAAGTACTGTCGTCGGTTAGGTTTTTCAAGGATGCAGTAATTACGCCCGTCGGTCAGTCTTCCAAAGCCTCTATGATCGTGTTGTGATCTTCTATAAATGGGGATGTTCCGTCTCTATTTTTCCTATCTCAATGCTTCCGTTGTCTTGCTTGCCTTTCCCTTCTTATTATCTTCTTTCACCCTTGAACATTATGTTGGGAGCCTTTGATCTTACGGCCGTTTGGATGAGTTCTCTTAGACTGCCTTGTGGCCTTTTGTCGGGACCTCCCTTCGTTAATCATAAGCTTACCATCCCGCTATTGCTATGGTCGTCGGTATGCCGGCCCTTACTGCTGCTAGTCCGAGGCGGTGATGGAAGGAGAGTCGGTTTCCCTCTCATGTAGATAGTCATTCGGATTATACACCGCTGCTCACTCTTTTACTTGGGCCTGGTGTGGCACTTCATCCTTAGGGATCTTTATTTCCCGAGGGATAAGGTGGCCCTACCAGTTGTCGAGGTTGAGGCCCGCCGAATATTCAATCTTTGGCTTCGGCGGGCTATGTCTCTTTTCTCTGCCTCCTCTGTGTCCCCTTCTTTTCCTCTCCTTCATCTTCTCTAGCGAGGGTCTCTTGGGGGATTGAGATGGGAACCTATAAGAGGTAGAGGTCGAAGGAGTCACCCTCGAGGATACATGCTTGAGGGTGCGGCACCCGAGGATGCTGATACTGGAGATGAATTCTCGAGGACGGATCGAGCGTCCGGGTTTCATCACATGTACTTCCTTTCGCTCCTCCGCTTTAGGTGTAGACCCTTGTAGGCTTTTGTAATTGTATGTAATGACCCTACGAGGGTTGTTTGTACACAAATTTTTATAAAGGAGAATATACATTGCTGACTTCTACTTTCCTTACTTTATTCTATTATTGTATGCTCTTATGCCCCTCGAGGCTCTTTGAATGCCTTCTTTTATTTGTTGGCCATTGATATCTGACTCGAGCACGAGCATTCTTTCCGCCTTTCTGCTGGTCGACATGGCTCTCTCTCAAGCCCATTGTCGTGCCTCGGAGCAATCCTAGATTGTTCAGACAGGTCAGGGCTATCGAGTCCCTCCGAGTTATTTGGAGATCATGCGTCGAATTTCGGAACCTTTGGGAACGCTATCCCGGATGGAGGTCATCTTCGGGTACCCTGGGGTCCCTATTGATCTTGTGGTATGTAATCTTTTTCGAATGTATAAGATTGACTTCTGCGGAGAAATTTTCTTGTACTTGGGCGCTTCCTCGAACCTTCGTGGAGCTCTGGAGATTGGAGCTTCTGGTGTTTATTCCTCTTCTCAAGGGGAGGAGATCACGAGTCCAGGTGTTTGCTTTGTATCAAGTATCGATATTTAAAGATCACCGAGGCCCGATTACTTTGGGTCGTGGGATCTTGGCGTAGAGTGCTGCCTCGAGAATGGAGATAATACGAGCGGCCTCTCGAGCCTTGACTTCCCATTGGTGGATGTTTTCTGGATCGGGTATGGATCCATCGATTTGTATCGAGGCTATTAGTTTCCCGGGGCTCACCTCAGGCAGTCGAACCGTCGCTGTTTCTCGCATATATGCGGGGCATATTCTACTCCTTGGTAAGACTTCACCACTTTCAGATAGCCTCCTTTCTGCTTTGGCATGGGGTACTTCATTCTTCTAGGCAAAAAAAGTGTTGGTGTGTGCCTTTGCCTTGACCTGATAGTTTACCATAGTCATGGAAACTACTTTGGAGCCGGCATGGCAAAGAGCGGAGAGTGCTATTCCCGATGCCCGAAAGTCGAAGGATTTAGCTTTGGAGACGGCGTCCTTGATAAGAGAGGAATACCTGGAGATAGAGAGGCGGTACTATGGGTGGAGCGAGGGGGTAACACTACAGGTGCTTTCCCTAGATAAAGGCATCACAGATTCCGCTAATGGGTTCTTGAGCGTGCACCTATACCCTTTCGTATTTATCCCTTTTGATAGGGTTTGTGCTTGATTTTTGCTTGAAGTGCCAAGTTACCCTATCACAGATTCATCCTTCGTTTTGGCGAACGGTGCTGATGATGAGATTCTTTGAAGAGAAGGTCAGGCTTGAGTTTACACTCGATCACCTTATTAGGTTATATCGGCCCTTTCATCATCGCGACCTACTAACCTTGAGTGGTTGTTCGTCCACACCTTTTGTTGTTGATGATGAGGAAGGTGGGGATCAAGAGTGGGCCAGTTGGTTTGTCCGAGTCCGGACGATCGATATTATCCCTATGGAGTTTTTGCCATTCCCCAAAGGGTGGAACAATGCACGTGAGTGAGGCGCTTTTTTAGATTTTGCACATAACAAAAATCAGCTAAGTAGTAATGTTGTCTCTCTTGTTGCAACGAATTCGTGGACGCCGAGTGAAGTTCATGATCTGCCCGGCTAGGTCTGGAGGCTGATGACCCACTCGTCCTGCGACGAGTGCAGGTGGAAAGATGTGCTTCGCGTCAGGTAGGGAGCGGAACACTAATGTATGTGCATATGTTGCTTTTGCCTTGCCTTCGTATACCTGAGGTAATACCTTTCCCTTTAATTTGCACTAGATTCGCCGCTTGCAGATATCGGGCAGTTCCTTGGGACGAGACAACATTTTTCCGAAGAGGGGAAATAGTCGTTGGCCTTCGGGCCGAGGGATGATGGTAATAAGAAGGATCGGCACTTGCGGTGTGACAGGAGCCTTCAGCGTTGCTGGTCGGGATCGTATTTTTGATGATGGGGCGTCGCTCGAGTCTGTTGCTGCCAGAGTCTCTTATTGCTGGCCAATGGTTCCTTTGAGCGAACATGTCGTGCCCGAGGTCGGTTCTTCTGGGGTTGTAGGGGAAGGATCAATAGGAGCGTGTTCCAATTTGGAGGAAATCTACCAACTTCACTTTGTAGTGAGTTTATTCAGATTTTCCTTGTATCCTGGGTCGTCCTCCCTTTATTGAATCTTTTTTGTGCAGGCATGCGGTAGGCTTAAGTCCAAGCTACTCCGTCAAGGGACGAAGCTCTGAAAAATTCTAGATGAGGGCAAATCCCTTAGTCTCCTTTGCAAGGAGAAGGAAGTCGAGCTGCAGTATTGGCGATATGAAGCATACTGGAGCTTGAACTATGAGAGCAATTTGATGGGGCAGGTAATTTCCTGTAGTACGTGCTTCGCTTCTTTCTAATATTAAGGTTGATTTCCTCTTGCTGTATTAGTTGTAGAAAAAGGAGAAGGCCTTGGAGTACCTCGAAGGCGTCGTAAACCGTGTAGAGCTGCTTGCGAGCAGCTAAGGGCCCAAGTACAGGTTTGAGCTTTAGAGGAGATGAGCGCCTCGGCTAAGGTCCCTCCCTTCGAGGTCCAACTCAACTTGACTCGTGACAGTGCTAAATTTCAAGCGTATATGATTGAAAAACTTGAGTCTGATCTCTCGAAGGTCAAAGCCGAGATAATTGATGCCCGGGCGGAAGCGGCAATAAGTCAGACCACGGCCGATCGTGAGATGGCGATTCTTATGAAAGATGTTGCTGATGCCCAAGCTGAGCTGAAGCGAGCCCTCGACCTGGAGAAGAGGATTGAAGCATATGTTTGTTGTAGATCCCGGAGAGAGGTACTCAAGGAGGTCGGTGCAAGGGGCTTCATTCTCTCGGAGGAATTGTCTCGAGCAAGGGCGGAAGAACGTGATGCTCGGTCTTTTTTTGCTGACGTTGCGGAGAGTGAATTCAACAAGTTGTAGCCCTTTAGCACAGAGTATAAATTTTGCCATTTCATCGCTTTGTTTCCGATATTCGTAGGTCATGCCTATAGGTAGAAAATACGCTTTTTTGCACATGTAATATATAAGAAGAAATTTGAAGCTTTATTTCTCAGGTACCTTCCTTCTGTCGTTACTTTCGATCGGATAGATTAGTTTTGGCATTTGGTGAGGTCCTCATAGACCCGGGACAGATCTGACATATCCGTAGATTCTTAAGTGCGATTTTTGGTACGAGCGAGTGTTGAGGCCTCCGTGTTTGGCCTGGCTATTTATGCTCGGTCTTCGAGTCGGGCTCTGGCTCGGGCCTTCTTGTCTTTGATTTTTTTGTGCCCATTCGGGCAGGTAGTAGTCATTTTCATCTTTTGCCTTTGGGGCATTTGTCGCTTCAACTGCTTTGGGTCTAGTCTTCGAGTCGAATTGTGATTCGAGGTTTAATTGATCCTCGAGCTCTTCCCTGCCTGTATGGGTGGAGGACGATGGTCCTCCATGCTCTAGGTTGAAATGACCTCACAGGAGCATGGCTTGGAGATTCATTCAACCAATATTGGCATCATTTGAGGTGTGCCCTTAGGCGTATTGCAGCTTAACTCATTTTTGGGTCCAGTCTCTGAGTCGTGTTGCGATTCAAGCTATAATCGACCCTTAAATTTCCTTGATATTTCGGCCGGGAGTAGTGATATTTATGCCATGCCCTTAGGCGTTTTACGGTTTTTGGGTCTAGTCTCTGAGTCACATTGCGATTCGAGCTGTAATCGACCCTTGAATTTCCTGGAGATTCCGGCCGGAGATAGTGGCATTCATGCAGTTCCCTTAGGCATATTGTAATTTTTGGGTCCAGTCTTCGAGTCGCATTGCGATTCGAGCTGTAATCGACCCTTGAATTTCCTGGAGATTCCGGCCGGCGACAATGGCATTCATGCCGTGCTCTTAGGCATATTGCAATCTTAGGGTCCAGTCTCCGAGTCACATTGCGATTCGAGCTGTTATCGACCCTTGAATTTCCTGGAGATTTCGGCCGGTGATAGTGGCACTTATGCCGTTTGGTCATTGAGACATTTTAGTATATGGCCTGGAGGCTTGCATAGTTAACTAATTTGGATCCGATCTCTGAATCGGGTTACGATTCTAGCTCATTTTAATCCTCAAGTTGTCAATTCTTTAGCTGGAGACAATGGCTCTTACGCTTGTTTGGTCGTAGAGACCTTTCAATATGAGTCCCGTAGGCTAGCTTAGCTGGCGACAATGGCTCTTACGCTGTTTTTTTTTCGTGGGCTTTTTTGTAGGCTTTGTTTCCGCTCGTTAAGGTCTTTTAGAGTATTTGTTTTCCTAACCCATCGTTGGTTCTAGAAGAACCTCGATTTCAAGTCGTTGTCAGCGATATTTTGAGCACCTCGTAAGGTTCATAGCTCGTAGGTCGAGTAGATCGACGCTCTTGCAATTCGGAGGTGACGTGGTCGGAGCTCGTTTTTTTCTTGTTGAGGGAAGCCTATTTTAACTGGTTCTTTCCAAAGTATATTTGGAGGATTTTTTAACGATAGTTGGGCATCCCTGAGTCGTGTTATTTAGGCTGTATCAGCCATTTTGACCGTAGGCATATGCATTTCGCCGTGGCCATTTTTTATCCTAAGTGACAGTTTAGGCTTCCACACCGAGGGTATGCCCTCTCGGGATTCTTACAAATGCGACGTATAGCCTAAACTACGGGATTTTCATGTCTGTTGAGGTCTTATAGTTTGTCATGCCTATTGAGGTCTTACAGTTTGGAGAATAGATCTAGTTAAGCTGAGGCCGCCCGCTAGGGGTCTTATAGTTTCAGGTTTTCCAGTCGCATGGCGATCAATGGTAGTCTCCGAGTCGTCGAGTTTGTTTAAGCCTAAAGACCACTTCTCATGAACTCGGAGTTTCCTTATAGGGGCTTGATGAGCCCGGAATTCCGACCCTGGGGTTGTGTGGGAGCTGAATTGTTTAAGTCCCCGAGTATCTCGGGATGTATTTGGCGGAGAGACCTTCGCCGTGACTATGCTGAAATAGCCTTTTTCGAAACATGAAATGCCAAAAAAGATATTCTTTATTGCTCGTAAATATATGCTGCAAATACATATTGTCCCGCTATCGTGAGCTCGACCTGCGTGGGTGTGGCTCTTTTAACTATATGATCTGTTTGCATGATTCCATTTTGGAACTTAGCCTGTCGTTTATTGGCCCTTCGGATGGGATGGTATCCTTAATAGGAGATCATCGCACGTTGTCCGATTGTAGAAGAAAGGATTGCGGTCTCGCCGGATCCCTTTCTTGGGGGTATGTTGCTCCGCTAATAATCTTTTTGGCGGGACCCTTTTTAGGTTTGAAACTCGATAGAGGAAAGAGAGCTCGACGGATCCCGCAGAGGCCTCGGGTTCCTGAGTGGAATCCAGAACCTCTGAATGCCTTGGTTGATTACCTACATACATGTTAGTAAAGAGAAAAGAAAAGAAATAACAAAGGAGCGGAGTAGTTTTTCCTTGCTGCGGGATGAGTAGGCGATGTTTCGAGGCACGAGCCCTAAAGCAGTCTTCTGCTATGTTCGACTGGGTTTGGCCGAAGGTGTGGTTCACCCTTTTGGTGGAGCAGGGTCGAAGTCGCCTCTGGGCAGTGTGTCCATCGATATCTGAATAAAATGTTCGCGCCTCGCGGGTTCGGCGTTCCAGCCCGAGCTCAGGCGGGATATATAGGGGGATCGACCTCACTGATTGTTATGGTGATTGTCATAGGAAACCCATCAAACGCTCGAGGTGCGGGAATGATTCGGCTCGTTAGTCTGAAGTGCCCTATTGGCTTTGGTCTGACACCATCGGTGTAGTTGGTTGAATCACCTGTACTTATGAACACATGCTTTATTTGAAGTAAGTTAAATGAGGGAGGGGGTAACCAATACGTTAATATGAGACCGAGGTGAAGTCTCGGCATCCCTTTACTGTCGTGGCTATACGTCGTTGCTTGCCGGCTTCGTCTTTCCCGATCTCCTTCCTTCCTTGGAGCTGGATCTGAGCCTGTCCGCTCGATGATACTTGGTGGCGACCTCTGTTGAACAGCATAGTTGTCGCCCTTTTGGGCCAGTGACCCTGCATGGGGCCATGGTTTTCTTGACGGGGTTTTGGTCGGATAGGTCTGAGCCACCTTGAGTTCCTGGGTTCGCTTATGGTGATCACGATTCCTGGTACAGCAATGCTGAAATCGTGCTCTGCCAGGCAAGGTTTCCCTACAAGTTGTGCCTTGTTGAATTTGGTTCCATTGGATATTCCTCGAGGTTGTTGTCCTCGGGCTATTGCCTTATTGTTGCGAGGTGGGCTTCTCCTCGAGTCTTTCCTTTCATTCGCAGTGCACAGATGATGCCTCCATCCGCTCGGCGTCAGCTTCTTTGTTCGGAGTCTTCCTGGATATGCCGAACTCGAGGAGGTTCCTCGAAGGTCGTCCATGGCCTTGATTCGGGGCTGGTGTCGGGTGCGGGCATCCAACCAGGCCTTGGTCAGGTATCTGATCAGGCTTCTCTTGAAATGCCCTGGAGCCGTTGGGTGTGCTTCGTTTAGGCTTCGGGTGAAGGCCTGTGCTTCCGATCATTCGAAATTGGGAGCGATCTCACTCGTCCTATCAGGGAGTGGGGTGCGGCTTCTCGCAGCATTTTATTTCTCCTTCGTTCGGCCTCTGGTGCATTAGGCCCTCTCGGTATTGCTTGGATGGCACCAGTGCATGCTTCTGCGGAGGACCACGTTGGTGTGGTAAACCGGTCCGTGAGGTCAGGTGTCGGGTAGTGGCGCTGCATCATGGTTTCTTTCGAGAGAATCTCTTCAAATTTATTCAACGGGACATGATCGAACTAAACATTTTGGAGGTTGCTGTCTCTGGATGAGCATGCGTTGGTGGTGATGCGCCCGTAGGGATCTGAGGCCCTGTCACACCTAGAGAGTCTCGTCGTTCCTGACTTTTGCGAAGCGAGTTCTGGGACCGTATCTTCGGGAGACGATTGTTGTAAGAGCTTCCACAAGCCTGATTCGATCCTTTCGAAAAGGTTCCCCAACATCCTTACTACAGCGGGGTAGGTTTTTGATCCGTCGTTGTTTGATCTTTCGGGTATTATCTTGACGTAAGGGGATATTTCCGGTGCTTCCACGTTGGGAGTCCCCGGGCAACTTTGTAGCCGAGCGATAGCCAACTGTCATGCCTGCAACATTTCAAAAATATTATGAAGGCTAACTTCATGTTCTACCCGGGCCGGGATTTTTTGGGCTTCCTGTTGGCCAACACATTGTATGCAATCACTAGTGCGCGAGGCTTTGTTGATCTGTTGTGCGCCTTGCAAGCCCGCGTTTGCTAGAACCGATCTAGATACATTATCGGGATCCTGCGGTATCGCGCCAGTCATTGGAACAGCTATACTATTTTCTCTGTGATTTGCGGGGTAGTCTTTCTCGACTTCGTTTACCGTGTCGGATATTAAACTGAAATCAAAAGATCTTGGGCAAGAAAAAGTGTGAGAGATAACTTGCGTTTTTGCAACGAAACCAGCAATAAAATAATCACTATTATTTTTAGCCCCACGGTGGGCACCAAACTGTTTACCATGAAAATGGTAACAACAATTAAATGTGTAAATGGGACTCTAAAAATATGTGATCTATTCCCGAGCTAGTTTGTTAAGGCAGTTAGTGCTAAGAATGTGAAATATAATGACGAAATGCGAGCTAGACGGGGCAGTGACCGAACCAAAGAGGCATGTCGCCCGGGGGTAGATATGGTCAATGGGGACCTCGAGGCCAAAGTTTGAGCCGAGCTCGAGCTACTGAGGGCGATCATGAATAGGATAACAGGCAGAAATATGGCTAAACAAAACTCTATGCTATCAATATTGGGCAAAGTAATATAGAACAAGTAAGAAAACGATAAAGGCTAAGGCGGCCTCGGGCCAGTGAGAATGAACGATTTAGAAGGAGAAAGAGAGAGAGAGAGAGATATAGAGAGAGAGAGAGAGATACTATTGCACTTTTGTAGAAATGGAGCAATATATGTCCCTTACAATGTGGGGCGAGTCCCCTTTATATAGGAGAGGAGACTCGACTACAAATATGTGGAGATTAAGTGCAATGTCTAGTAACGAGATGGCTTGACATGATGCCTCAGCATAGGCACTGGGTAGGCCGGGCTTGGTAGACGTAGCCATGCGCCTAGAGGGCTTCCTCCTCTTTCCTGGCTTTTCTCTTTGTTTCCCTCAAGTCGGGCTTCGACGAGCCCCGAGGTCGGGAACCCGATCGCGACCTCCCGCCCTCGGGGTCCCGGGGCATGCTTCCGAAATGTCTTGATAGCAAGAAATCAAGTCTTCTGATTTTGCCGCGTACACAGGTCCTTCTCAGCTGATTCTAGTATATAGGAAGTTGGCTGGGTAGAGTAAGGTACGAATTCCTCTTATATGGAGTTGTTTTGGTGAGTGTTAGGTGTCTAGGTGTAATGGTGGTCATTGGTAGAGTTTTGAGGGTCATGAATGGGTTGTGGTGTATTTTGGGGAGTATGCTAAGTGGCGGTTGGTGGGTACAGAATTTGTTGATGGTGGTGTTGTGGCAGAGTTGGTATAGGTAGGGGATTGAGATTTTGGGGTGGGGTTGCGTATTGATGCGGTGCAGGAGGGTTTTGCGGATGTTGGTTTTGTGTGTTTTGGGGAGGTGTTGGGTTCTTTGTGTTTTGTTGGTTGATGTCGGGGACACTCAGGGTGAATGAGTTTGCCAAGATGCGGACCTGCTCAAGCTCTCCTTGTAGCTCCAATATCTATTTTTCCAACCTCAAGACTAAATCATTTGGTGTAGGAGTACTCCGACCGTCTGAAGTTTCTGCGTTCTCAGCATTATCCTTTCGAATACCACTTAAGTCGTCCATTTTTACTTTTCTTTGCCTTTTGTATTGCTTGGAGGAGGAGAAGGGGGAGGACCTCTAGATCTGATGTGATATGCTGATGATGACACTATGAGCGAACCAACCTTAGGGGATAGGAATAAAAAATGAAAGGAAAACGAAAAAGGTAAACAAGTCAGCAGGGACTCTGAAATGTTTGCAGTATTTAAACACATATTGCGATAGTGTAAATTCTCGTCCTAATTTGGGAGCCTCGTTGTGCCCAAGGTAGGCCGAGCGACAAATAGATTTGGAGAACATTAGATGCCAGTAAATGCCTCATTTCATAATATGAAAAATAGATGAATCCTAAAACGACACTAAGATAATAGAAAAGTAAGTCTCTATTGGCACTTGGCCTTATTACATTTATGAAAGCAAATAAATCTAGTCTACTTGGTCCCATAATGACCTTCCCCAGATTCGATCTTCTTGACTCCATCATACAGGTTCCCCAGCTCGCGCAGACCCAGCAGCAGGTAGGCTCTGGCCAAATGTCCTCCTTCACTTCCTTCAGCGTTCTGGCAATCCTCAATCCTCTTTATGACTTTACCCTCCAGCTCCACTAATCCTCGCTCCAAATATTCCAACTTTCTATTAGAAATGACAGCTTTTCTTTCCATTCGTCGATCAATCTCATATTTCTCTCGTGTATTTCCAGGTGCTCATTCTCATAGTTATGGACCCTCTTGCGTAGCCTGTTGTATTTGACTTGAGCTTCAGCTTCTTCGTCTATGATCCTATTCCCTCGACTGGCTCCTGGCCTCACCATTCCCTTCAGATTGTCCTCTAACTGTGCTGGGTAGAGAGGTTCACACCCCGCATGGTACCTATCTGGCTTAATGGTGTTATTTTCCACAATGATCTTGCAGTGCCACGTGTGCTGAGCTTGCCATTTGCAAGGGACATCGTCATCCTGAAAGTCTGCTCTGAAATGGCTTATCTTGGCGATCCTAGGTACAACCTGTTTCCTGCCTGCTTGTCTCATAACTCGGATAGGGACATAAGGGTATATCCCTCTCAACCCAATCAGCACCAAGTGTGAGGCGTCCCAAGATCTGATGATGAATTCGTCTGTTGGGAACCATTCAAACATCCATTGCACTTGTTCCTCAGTCAGATTGTCAAAGAACTCTACCCACTCTTTGGCACTTTCCGGATGAGCAGACCTGTCTGGAATGTAAGTCATCCGCTTGGGGTGATGGAAGGCAATATGGTCATTCCAAGCCCTTCACGGAAATTCTTGGCGGTAGTGACCCTTTTGAGATGTTCTAATAACCACAACTGCAGCAACAGGTTACAACCCTGGAAATTCTTAATCCCTCTTTGACAGCGCTCCAGTGCCCTGTAGATGCCGGCTATGATCATAGGGACTGTAGTGTATGTTTGTCCATTGATCCCTTCCATCAACGTTTTGGCGACCATGGCCAACCTGGTATGGATTCTTTCCCTTTTCATTGGGAATACTATCAGGCCCAAGAAGCACACAATGAACACTCTGTGGTGGATGTGTCCAAGAGAAGTAATAGAAAGCTCATCATGGAAGGTACGATAGGACTTGCTATAGCCATATCTCTCGTACAGGTACTCGAAGGGTATATAGGATTTCTTCAAGCATTCCAAGTCAGCATTTTTCTTCAACCCCAGCATCTTTAGGAACCCTTTACCAGTAGGGTTCTCTGATACTAACAACCCAGGCCTATCCTAAGTTAGTCTCGCAAGTCCCCCAATTTCTTTTAGGAGGGAAGTCATTTTTGTGCCTCCAAAACTGAAAACAGCCCTTTCACTATCACAGAACAAAGTGGCAGCCTCAATCAACCTGTTGTTTGGCTGAATGCCTAGTAGAGAAGGTAAATTGCCCAAGTGCTTTCTTACGTGTTTCTTGTCACTTGAGGAAAGGTCCTCCCACCAATCTAGTAGAAATGGTGGAATGTTGTTGACCATGTCGACTCTAGGGACCTCATGCCTCATTTTCTGCAAAACAAAAAGGTTAGGCCCTTATCCCCCACCCAGACTCGACTATTTGTACATTAATGATTAGCAAATTGGCATTTAGTTCCCCAAATTAATGCACAGAACATGATTGTGTCTGTTGGGATTATGGAAACCCCGTTGGACTTTTGGATAAGGCTTTTCTTAAAGGATTATTATGTGGACAACATATTAATTCGACTAGGCTTGACTATGATGCATGCACAATTACGATCAGAGTAAGGTTACTATAGGGTCTAGACTAGTACCCTCAAGCGGACAACTTTAGGGGGAAAGGTATGGAACCGTCGACTACACCGCTGATTGACTAGTTTTACCACAAATAAGCCTTTCCGAATTTAAGGGTAATAAATTGGAAGAGCGCAACCACTCATCAAGCGTTGCTATAAGATATGATACGAACGAGTCGAATATGATGTGAAGCATGATTTATGCAATAATAAATAGCATGTTGTCAGGTTTTTGCATGTATAAAAATAATAAATACATTATTTAAATAATTGAAGGGTAGTTACGGAAAAAGAAAACAAGGAGACAAGTCAGTTTCAGGAAAAGAAATCATAAATGCTTGAAAATAGATAGTTAAGTTCAAATAAGGGAAAGGGTATGGGATAAGGCATGCTTGGACAAATTCAGAAAAATAAGTTCGTTACGGTAAGAACCTAAATATCCCCATCAGAGTCGCCATGCTGTCGCGCCCCTTTTTGCCTCGCGGAAGTCCGGGTTTTGACATTTATTGGGAACAACTCATTTCATTTTGGGAATTGGGTATTTGAAGAGTCGCCACCTAACGGATTATGGTGCGTTAGGGCACCTAGAGTGGTTAACTCATGAACTAGTTTGCATTACCAGAGATAAGGGTAAGGACTCGAAATAACCTTGAGGGAAAGGTGTTAGGCACCCCTCGCGGTCCACAACGGTGGGTCCCAGCCGAACCTAAACTATATGAATTAGTCATTTTACAAATAAACAATTTCAACACATATTCTCAAATAAAGGCATGTTTTCACATTCTATATACATGTATGATTCAAGTAACAAGGGAAAAGGTTTGAACAATTTGCACATATGTAAAAAAAGTAAATTCATTTTAACAACGGTAAGTAAATTCATTTTTTCAACAACGGGAGTTGGGAAAGAGGGGTCCTAGGTTAGTTAGCCTACATGATCATACCCACACAATGCCCGGTAATCACTCCTCAATGAGGGGCTACATGTGACATTAGCGCGTAGTCATCATATCCTTACTACCCAATTCCCTCCCCTTGGTCATAGCCTAAAGCGTTCTATCAACCTTGAAAGATATCTTATGTGTGCACTAACCGTCCCTTCTTTGTGGCCCTGGAGGTATTTAGGACCTCTAATTTAGGTAGTTCTATGTAACGCCCCAACCTCGGGAGGCGCGACCGTCGCTCAATCGAGTGAACCCAACTGAGAAAGCCTTATTAACACTTTCTACCCAACTCAATATGATTAAGGAAACCATGCTTTCGTTTATTTAGACAATAGCAAAATCGAATATTCAACATTGTTAGTTCATTTTTATATCACAATTATTAAATTATGGCTAAGTTTCCAAGATTTCATACAGTTATAGTTTAGACAAACTAGAGAATAGAGTCATAATACAGTTCATTAACTCATCCAACACCCATACATAACCCCCACAACGTCTACGGAGCCTCTATGGATACAAAAGACAAATTATGACAATGCCGGCAACAAGGCCCCGGCTATACCTCAAAAGTGGAAGTCTACAACAAAAGACGTACAACATAACCCCTTGAAGGAAAAAGGGGCTCACCGAGACTTCGAGAGGAGGACACTCCGCTACGCACAATCGGCATTGTCCGCTATAGAGCCACTTACATTCATTTAAAAATGTAGCGCCCCCGGCAAAAGGGACGTTAGTACCATGGAATAGTACTAGTATGTATAACTAAACACCATCTAGTTAGAAAGAACATTCATATAAGGATAAGGCAATCACAAGTATAACTCAAAGAAAGCTTTAAATGACCACCACACTATCAAATAAAGGAATCAAACAATTTTCACTTCATGTTTCCATAGCTTTCATTTTGGGGTATTTTATATTGTTCATCATTGTTCACATTACCACTGCTATCTTGAGCGGAGTCCGATCTTGACCCGATAGGTTGCCTCGTTTGAGACATTCACTTCAATCACAAACACATTACTACCATGTGCGTAGCATGGTGTCAGATCTTGGCCTGATCGGCTAGGCCGCCTTACCAAGGCCTCAATCATCTCACTTCAATCTCTGTTTCCCGTAAATAATTTCATAGGCACTTGGGGACACAGATGTCACGTCATATATTTGGCACTAGGCCACATCTCTCATCATCCCCAATTTCAATGTTAGCTTTGTAATTTAGGAAGAATAGGTGCACACAAGAGTGATTCAAATTGCAAGCTTAGATGAGACTTCACATGGATGGCACAATACACGCAACTTTAATCTAAATTTAAGGTTTAAGAATTTCAATACATGATTCATATTCCTTGCCCCTTTTCAAGTAATCAAGAATAGCACATTGATCATATTGAGACACATCTTTCATGCATATAAGGTTACAACCCCAAACTCATGTGAAACAACAACTAATACAACAACTCAACTTTAATCTTACCGTATTTACACGAACACCAACGGAGCTCAATTTCTAAAAGACGGGGTTTTAGCCATACATACCTCAATTGAGCTTTCCCTTAATCCTAAAATGTTCCGGAATGCTTTGTAATTCAATCTATTTAAGCAATGTAGCATAATTGAACCCATAATTAGGAAAAGATCATAATCTTAGCTCGCTTGAGCATTTTATCAAGCATTGAGTGTTCATTAAGGTCTTATGGTCCTTTTATGCAAGATTACACTAGCCCTTTCCCCATGCCTCTCTATTTATAATTTCTACATATCTTCTAAGAATAGATGCATGCAATGTAGTAACCCTTATCCCCATGAATTACCTCACTAATGACCCCTTATAGCTATGTTTAAAATTAAGAGCTAAGGTGACGAAGTCTTACCTCCTGGGATGAAGATTTAGGTGCCTCACTTGATTATCTACAATGTTTTAACAAGGATTTGTGGAGCAATTTTTGATGAAGAGCACTTCCCCTCTCTTACACCCTCTTTCTCACTCTAAAAGCACCAGGAAATAGGCTCAAAATGAGCTATTGCACAAGATATATCGACAGGGGGTCGGGTTTAAAATTTAGAAATCTGGAGCCCCGACACAGATCTGCAGTCGCATACGCGATCGCAAAGTTGTCATGCAGCCCGCAGAATGGACCACAAAAATGTTCCCAAAAACCTAAACAAACTGCCTAGGTATGCGACAAGAATGCGGTCTGCATACCTGTTCTGCGGTCGCATAATGCATCGCAGAACTGCCCCTTGCAAAATTCCAAGGGGATTATGCGATGACTATGCGGCCCGCATATTGATTATGCGATCGCATAAGTGCCGCATAGTTGACCTCAAAATTGACCAACGCACTGCTTCACTCTGCAGCGACTATGCAGTATGCATAGCTGTTATATGACCGCACACTGGACCGCAGAATCGCACTTTTCTGGAAAACATTATTCCTTGACTTTTTAATGCATAGATCAGTCCAAAGGGTCCGAACCGCGCGTATTCCTAACTTGGCACTACGAGCTCTTGGGTTTTGAGTAGAAATTTTCACGGGGCCTTACATTCTAAACCATCCAAAGGTACTTAAAGGAGAAAAATCTAGGTGTCAAACAAAACAATTAGGACTGCACTAAAGAGAGAACAATTAGAGGCTCACATTTTACCTCCACAAACAGAACAAGTAAGTGCACGTCTCAAAAAATAATTTTCAAATATTTAAAAGAGGTCCTAGAACAAGATATCTAGGTGAGCAGAGAATATGCATCATTGAGTTAGGACCAAAGTATAAAAGAACTTAATCTATTTGCCTACTGATTTTTTTTAAACCTGTTGAATATGAGCAGTTACAAATACAAGGCACAATTTTATAGTATGCAGAATTTTAGTCGCCCTACATGCTTGCCTAGGCGTATAATAGTAATGTCCTATGAGCATGGTATCTAATCATTGATCAGGAATGCAGTAAAATAGTAAACAATTTTAAACGGATAATTTGAATCATATGGACATGCTTACTAGATTGATTAACACGTTATTGAAGAAAATAGTAGGTTAGTTAAATTAAACTGATTCAGAACCTACAAGCGTGAGTTAAACTGATTTTAAATCTAGTTAAAGCTTATTTAGATCATATAGGCGTGATTCCTATGATTAAAACATAAGGTGAAGCAAGCAGAATTTATTTGACCGAAGCGAAATCCCTATATGCATGATTTCTATTAAAGCTAATTTAGATATTATAGGCATGATCTCTAATTATTAAAGCTGGTTTAGGTCCTATAGGCATGATTTCTAAAGAGACGAATCCGAATACATACTATAATGGAAACTGAACCTCAATTACTTTACACCATATAGACATGATATCTAATTATATGAAGTGGAGCATGTAGAATTTATTTCAACCAAGAAATCCTATAGGCAGATTGTCTAACACAACATATGTAAATCAAAACAAACCCTATAGGCATGTTATCTACCCAACTTTACCCACAATATACAACTACCCTCCATTTCCACTAGTCACCCCAATATTTGTTTACAATTAATTATTACAGACCATAGGATTAAATGAATTACATAAGTATAAATATACATTAAGCTATAGGGAGCCTGAACTAGACCCAAAGTAGTTTCCAAGCCTTCAGCAGTCTCAAGTGCTCAAAGTTCCATAGCCAAGTTCATTGTCTAGGTGTGTCAGATTTCTCTAAGGACCTCAAGGATCCCGGGCAGTGCTCATACCCAGACCTTTCTCAAATAAGAACTGATTTATGTGCAGTGTGGAAGTTTCAGCCCTGATATGCCACAGTTCAGAGAGACCTCAAGGGTCTCTAAGCAGTACACATACCAAAGGGGCAGGACTTAGTAATCTAAGAGTAATATGAGAGTGCATAATGATTTGAAAGAGTTTGGTAAACAATAGCAAGAGGGCCTTAGAAATGAAAAGATTTTCTGAAACCAGTACATAGTTAGGGTGGAAAACAGTTTGAGAAAACATGAAGAACATTTTGAGATCAGAGAGCAAGTCATAGAACACACAGTTTTAGAAAATATTTTGGGCAAACAAACTCTACATAGAAGGAGAGAGGGATTGGGGGACACATATAATACAACCTAGTGTATAAGCAAATAGATACACAAATGAGGTTGGGTAATTGACAAGTAAGTTACAAAGATCACAATAAAGACATGTTGATAACACATAAGTCTTAGGCATGACCAATACACACAGCTAGATACCTTTGAAAGGGCTAGATGTCTTAACAGGATCTCATAAGTGAAGTAGAGTAAGTAAGACTTAGATGAACAAACTAGACAAATACTTCATGAAGCATTCAAAGTTTTAGAAATACTAATCACATATAGAACAACCAGAATTTAGACATGTTGGGTGAGACAGTAAACAAACAATGCATCTTGGACATAGTAGTGAACAAATAGGATTCATGCAATTATCTAAAGCAGGATTGGGCATGATAAACAATATACTAGTTATAGCTTTTAACAGAGAAAACTTAAACATGCTGAGTGATACAATAATTAGGAAGTGTAATCGAAGCATGTTGGTTACATATTAAGCATATCGTAGTAGAAAAGCAAATAGAACTGGAAATCACAACTAATGAACTACAGCAATAAAGAAAACACATAGTTTTGGAATGGGAATTGAATCAAGACATACCAGTTAAGGAGAGAATACATAGTATAGAGCAGAGATGGTGCAAATAGCCAACCTTGGCTTACAGCCGGTTGGATTAATGAGAATCGCGAGTAACAGAAGAGAATAGAGAGAGCTTTTGAGAGTGTGCGAGTGTGGAGAAACTAGTGTTCGTGTTTAAGAAGTTAAAATAAGAGAGTTTATATAGTAGCTCAAGAGTAGAGTAAATAAGGTAAAGTAATCATCAATCAGCAATTAAGGAATTTCAGAATCAATCATACAAAGATTCAGCATAGTTTTCTCCTTTAATTGAGGAAAATCAACCAACGATAATGATAGGAACTAATTAAGGCAAGAGGTTCAATCAGATAGAGTAAAGATGTAAGAATCAGAGATCTTATTAAAGAAGTGAGTTCAAATCAAACAAAATATAAAGAACATCAGAGTACAATAGTCAAGGGTTTAATTAAGGAGAGAATCATGTAAAGAATCAGCAAGTATCGCGAACAATTCAAATAAGGCAAGAAAGGAATAATCCGGACTCAACACATAGGTCTTAATGAAGCAAGTAGGTAAATCAAAAAATTCAAAACAACCACTAATTTTAGGAAAGGAATATAGGTTTACCATGAATAGGAAAAAAATGAATATAGACACATAAAATCAATAGAAAAGTCGAACCAAGAACTTTAGTAGAGGCACATTAGGATAAAAATCACAAGACATCTAATTAGTCTAAAGAAAAATCACAAGAACCAAAGCATAGGACAAAGTCAGTACACATGTAACTCAGAAACCAAACAAAAATGTCAAAAAATTAGGGCTTTTTAGCATAAACGAGATAAGGTTAGAGCAAATCTTACGAAATTGGTTAAAACACATAAGAAAAAGAAGATTAAACACCCAAACTTATCAAATGTTTTTTGGAAAAAGAAATTTTCGGGAAACCCTAGCTTTAAAAAATGGAAAACCATTCGAAAATCAGAAGGTTCTTGTAAAACTCATACGAAATAGGTTCGATCCATCTCAGATCTTGCACAGATTTGAGAATTTCAAAGGACAAAAATTAGGGTTTCGAGAAGAACAACACAGAGGTGAAGAAGCAAGCTTAGAAATTCATAGATCTAAGGCGACATAGGAAGATCTTACTCAAAATCGAACTGGAACGTCCTGAAACAGGCAATCAAAGATCCAAAGGCGTAAGTAGACTAACTCTGGTCCCTTGAGGACCCTAAAGATGGTGATACCAGTATAGGAGAGGCCATTAGAGGCCTGGGGGTGGTGAGAAACCATCATAAATGGCCATAGATGAGTGTCGGCGAGGGTGGATTAGGGTTTATACTTGAGAGCATATGAGGGAAGAGGGGATTAGGTGACGGCGGGGGAGGGTGTTAGAATGATTAGAGTTTGGGGGGTATAGGTTAGTTTATTTTAGGAACAGGGAATCTAGACCGTTGATCACAATGATCAATGGATAGGATTTGCCTGGGTATTGGATTGGGGCAGGTGGGTATTGGGCATGGGTTGGTTTATAAGGGGTTAACATTGGGCTAGTTAATAGGCTAGGTTTCAAATGAAAAGGGGCTATTTGTTAAATACGTAATTAATTTCTAAAATAATTTTAAAAAATGGTTAATAAATTATAAAAAATAATTTTTATGCATGAAAATGTTTTAAATTAATTACTCAATATTTTAAAATTTTAAAAGGCTATTTTTCGGTAAAAATAATGTAATAATGCATGCATAGGCTTTAATTGCGAAGTAATTGTAATTGCATCCTAAAAATACAGATGTGGCTATTGTGCAATAATTGAAACTTATTACGAATGCAAATGATAAAATTAAGCCATAAAAATTATTAAAACTATTTTGTGATGCAATCAGTGATTGTTTTATACATAAAATGTTGGAATATATTAATTAAAATATTTTTAAAATGCATAAATTGTATGAAAAAATACTAATTGGTGCCAAGGCATAGTTTTAAAAATATTATGGGAAAAATTAGGTATCAACATAGTGTAATCTTTCTTGTGCTATTTCCTTTGTCTTAACTTACCTCTTGCACTGGTTCTGTGATGACCTTTTGGGTCATCACTTGTTTTAAAAATAAATTCTATGTTCGGAGGCCTTAAAACCTCTTTCTATATCACCTCGATTTGTGTTCGCAATCTGGGTGCGTAGCTGGAAAGCCAATATGTGAAAATCTGTAAAAATATATGATGAATTTTGACCTTAAAATAAATTTAAGTTGACTTCGGCCAATATTTTGGGTAAACAGACCCAGACCCGTGATAAGACGATTTTGGAGGGTCCGCAAAAAAATATGGGACTTGGACGTATGTCCGGAATCGAATTTCAAGGTCCCAAGCCCAATTAATGAATTTTTGAAGGAAATTATTTTCTGGAATTATTTATGAGTTTTGGAAATGAAATGTGTTTGAAATTCGACGGTATCGGGCCCGTATTTTGGTTCCGGAGCCTGATACAGGTCTTATGTGTGATTTAAGATGAGTCTGTGAAATTTGTTAAGAAACGGGCTTGAAATGACGTTAATCGGACCTTATAACTAGTTTTTTTTAATCTTTAACATCTTTTCACATGATTTCAACTCAAAATCAATGATTTTCATGGGGGAAATTGGGTGTTTTGGGTAGAACCTAGGTTTTCAAATTTTGGGGATTTGGACCTCGATTTGAGGTCCGATTTCAAAACAAATTATATATTTGGGTTCGTGGGGGAATGGGTAATCAGGTTTTGTTTCGAACCTCAGGTTTTGACCATGCAGTCCTGGGGGCGATTTTTGACTTTTTAGGAAAAACATTGGAAAACTTATTTTCATGCATTAGAATTGATTCAATTAGCATTTATTGATGTAATTAACTAACTTGTGAATAGATACGAGCGAATTGGTGGTGGAATCAAGAGGTAAAGCGATAGTTGAGACTTGAATTGTGTTTGTGGCATCGAGGTAAGTGTTTGGTCTAATCTTAGCTTGAGTGATTAGCTGTCAAGTCTTATTTGCTATGTGGTATTTGTTGAGTACGACGTATAGGCATGATGACGAGTATCTATACGTTGGTGTCAAGCATGCTCGTAAGTCTTATATTATGATTATCATGACCTCGTTGTATTATTCATGCCTTGGTGATGATTTCTATTGTTGGACAAAGTTTGTGGAAGTAATAGTGATATTTGCACATTTATGAGAGTTGGATCAAGTTGTATAATGAAAGGAAAAAGCATAAGTGGTAACTGAAACCTTTTAGAGCATTGGCTCAAATTGTGAAGTGAGTTATGAAGTAAAAGTGAAAAAGAGAAGAGAATCATATTGTTTCCTCCCTTGCCGGGATATTGTTGTTTTTAATACTATCTCCCTTGCCGGGATGTTGATGTTTTGATGTTGTTCCCTTGTCGGGACTTGATTGTTGAACTATTGTTCCCTTGCCGGGATCTTTATTGTAATTTTATTATTTCCTTGCCCTATTTCTTGTGAGTGTTGTTTGGATGAGGAAGAGTGTTAAAGCATGAAGGATGATGCCATGTATGATTTTGTGAGGAAGAGTGTAAAGCATGAAGGGTGATGTCGTGCCGCACGATGTACAAATTCCGTGTCGATTATATTGATTATATGGTGAGGACGAGAGTAAAAGCACGAAGGGTGATGTCGTGCAATTTATATTGATTCTTTGGTGAGGACGAGAGTAAAAGCACGAAGGGTAATGCTATGCACTTATTGATTCTTGATTCTTGTTGATAACTGAAACATGGTGTTCCTCTTATTTACCCGTTGTCTTTCTATTTTTTATTGATGTTTCCCCACAGTGTGTTTCCCTTTCCCATACTTGACTGTACATTACTGTTCTTCTTCTCTACTGTATATGATTTAACTGCACAGGTTTATTTGGTAGTCTGGTCTTAGCCTCGTCACTACTTCGCCGAGGTTAGGCTAGGCACTTACCAGCACATGGGGTCGGTTGTGTTGATTCTACACTCTGCACTGTGTGCAGATCTCGGAGTAGCAGTTTTTGGACCTTAGCTTGGGTGGCTGCGATCAGTCCACACAGAGATCCAAGGTAGTCCTGCATGCATCCGCAGGCCCTGGCGTCTCCCTCTATCCCTTCCACCTGTTTCATTTACTTATTTCAGAAACAGTGTATCATTTATCTTTCAGACTTTGTATGTAGTACTCTTAGACTGTCTGTGAAGCTGTGACTCCAGTTCTGGGTAATCTTATTTAAATAGTTGTATTGGATATACTCAGTAGTTTTATTGTATTTCTTCCGCTTGTTTCAAATTTTGCTATCTTTAAGCTATTGCTCATAATTGTTAAAGGATTAAAATGGGAAATAGGTAAATTGTTCAAAAAGTCGGCTTGCCTAGATCACATTAGTAGGCGCCATCACGACCCCCGAGGGCGAAAAATCCTGTCGACGCCCCCTTTTTCCCTCCCTGAAGGAAGGCGAAATCGGGTTTACGATATTATGGACAAAACAACTCTTATTCCCCTTTCGAGGAATCGGGTTATGGAATTTGAAGAGTCGCCACCTAATGATTATAGTGC
Source organism: Nicotiana tabacum (assembly GCF_000715075.1). Taxonomy (NCBI): domain Eukaryota; kingdom Viridiplantae; phylum Streptophyta; class Magnoliopsida; order Solanales; family Solanaceae; genus Nicotiana; species Nicotiana tabacum. The sequence continues at coordinate 25,235,652 of NC_134085.1, forward strand.
ATTAGGACACTTTTAAAGAAGAGAAGATTTTTGAAAGATAAACCAGAGTTCGGGTAAGGGCTTGAGATTATCTCGAGGGGAAGGTGTTAGGCACCCCTCAAGATCCACTAGTGTGGTTCCCGGCCGTGCTTAGTTGTGACTTTAAGAAGAGTAGGAATAAACAAGCAAAGTTTGCACATTAGAAAATATAAACAAGTTGAAAAAATTTTGAAAGAAGAAAGACACAAGTGATTTTGAAAAAGAGAAAGCTTAGTTGAAGAAAACATTAATTTAAGAAAACATCAATAACTAAAGATGGAGAAGAGGGGTCCTAGGTTTAAATATAATATGGATCACTTTGGTGCAATACCCAGCGATCATTGTCACACGAGATATTAGCGCACCGTCATCATCTCCATATTCTATCCTTCCCACCCCATTAAGGTATTTAAACGCGATTAGTCTCATTTTGCTTATTGCATGCTAGTACCCGCCCCAACCTATTAGTCGTGGGGTATTAGGACTTCTAATCCTAAAGAGAAAGAAAGGGGTAGAGGCATATATGGGGTTTTAAAAGGACAAATACTAGGCGTCAATCAAAACAAATAGCAGATAAATGGGAAACAAATACTCAAAAGGCTCATACAAACCCCATAAATTCACATAGCAATTAGTTTATCATGTCTTGCATATACTGGTTTGGTCTTTAAGATAAAGAGGCGGACAGATCAGTTTAACAAATAGAATTAGATAAAAGGTCTACATTAGGCAACTCGGATCCAATTGCCAGAAATTGAGGTATTTTTAAATAGGTTACCAATCAAGAACCTAATGCAGAAGAGTTTAAAACAGCAGATAGAAAATTGCAGAAGTTCACAGATGGCTTTAAAATCAGAAGTAAAAAATACAGTAGAGTTATTAAGAAGGGTTTCGAAAGTGAAGAGACCTTAAAAGTAAGAGTGCGTTAAATACTGTTTCGAAATAGTAGCTTCATGAAATGAGAATTCAGGTAGAAGGTTGAAAACCGTTTCAGCAAAAAGAAGATACAAGTTTAGAAAATTTAAGGACTTTGCGGACTTGTAAGAGTTTCGCAATAAACAGATTGGTACGAGTTTGTTGAAAACGTTGAAGCCAATTTCTAGATTATTGCTTGTACAGATTAGGCGAGTTTGAACCCTATAGGCAGGATATCTATACCTTGGCTTTTACTATTATTAAACCGTTAAAAAAACAAATGATTACCCTACAGTTTGCCTAACGTTTATGCATTTCCTATAGGCATGATTTCTATATGCAACGGGTTATTTGACGATTAGGTCCTATAGGCAGGATTTCTACTGATTTTGCGATATTAAATCTTATAGACATGATTTCTAGATGATTGAATGAAAGGAATGCAAAAGCCTATAGACATGGTCTCTAGGTGATTGAAACGTTTAACCTATATACATGATATCTAAGTTATTAAACAACAATATTGATCATATAGGCATGGTATCTACCCTTTAAGTATGCAAGTAAATATAAACCCCTCTCATACCCTTTACTAATATTTTTTCTGAGATTTTTTTACAAGATTATTACAGAACCAGAAGAAGGAAAGTAAACAAAAATACACTACAGCCTACAGCTAGATCCGAGCAGCCTAATTCAATCTCAATATCCAATACATGTGTTTCACCAAATCCGGATCCCAGATTCCAAGGCCTTCTCTTACTCAAAGTGTTTCAAACTTCCAAGGAGCCTCAAGAGCTCCAGGCAATGCTTACACTCTGAATAACCATTTAGTAACAGAATAGTGCAGTGTGGAAGTGCCAGCCCTCAGGCATCCAAGTTCAGAGGGAGCTCCAGAGTCCCAAAGCATGGCTTACCCAAGGGGGGAAGAACTTAAGAACTAGGAGTAAGTGCAAAGTGAGGGAGGAATCACAGCAGGAAGTGGTCGTACCCAGCCATGGTATAGACTGGCACACCCCTGACCCCTTGCTTAGATTCAAACAAATAAGAGCAGACTCTTAGAGAGTTAGACTTGGGTCTGGATGGTGATTAGGACACCACCAGACTTGAGTCATGGCTCAGCACATAAAGGGGGAGAAAGGAATGGGAATTGATTTGAATAGAGGCTCAAGAGAACCTGGTTCTAAGCCATGGTTGGCAATAATAGAATGCCACCATGACTCAGAATTGCACTCACACACAAAAAGGGGGTCAAAGGGATAGGGAATCACATAAGAAAGCGTTTACAAAAATATGAGCCAAGCAAGAAAGAGTAACAACCTTAAAGGTGCAGAACATAATGAAAGAAAGCATGACAGACTAGGATGAGTATGTAATGGAGAATGCACAACAGAAGGAGGGAAGTAAATACATAATGTAGGTGATGTTATTTAACTAGGAAGACATACCAGTTGAAAATTTTAGAATAGCAGAACAAATAGAAGCAAGTAATCATCCAGAAAGTCAGCAGGAGCAGACTCAAAACCTTCAGCAAGCACTTGAGAACTCAAGAATGTTTCAGCAGCAAAGAGAAGAGGAGCAGGGTGCTTAGTAGTAGAGAGAGAGCAGTAGTAGAAAGAGTAGTAGTAGAGAGAGTAGTAGTAGTTTATTTTAATTCAGAAGTTTGTGCTTGTGTTAAGAGAAGAGTATGTATTTATATTTGAAGCCAGGCAGGTAAGCAAGGAAAGAAAATAATCAAGTATCAATCAGAAACAATCAATAGAGGGGAATTCCTTTAATTAAGGAGTTCAAATTTGAACGGTAAAAAGGCAGAAGCTATTTAAAGAAAGGGAATCAAGTAGTATATCATGCTCAGCATGCAAATAAGGGGTAAATACATAAGGGAAAGTTTGAAAACACACGGTTTAAGTAAATAAGGCAAGAAGTAAATCAACTAGTACATAATAAATCAGGGAATCGAATATTCGAAATCAATAATGAACCAAGTCAGAAAATAATGAAATATGAAGGTTCAATTTAGACAAGGAGGGAATAAATCAAGTTCACACAATGGCAGACTGAAATCAATCCCCAAATCAAAGGTTATTCTGAGAGGAAAAATCTACATATAAAGAGTGCATAAGTTTTGAACATGCGAGGCTAGAATCAGAACAGAGAAAAGTGTCATGCAACCAAATCAGTGAGTAGGGAACTATTAGGTAAGGGGAATCATCAGATGGCATGCAAAAAATCAGGTAAAAGGTCTTGCCAAGATTAGAAAGAGTCAGAATCACATAGAGAAACAAAGATGAGTTCGGAAATAGGGTTTTGAAATCAAATTAGTTCAGACATGGGAAGCAAACAAGTCACACACAAGTGGTCTGAAAACCCCCAAATTCTAGGGTTTCCGCCATTGATCAAGTGTAAAGACGAAAGCAGACAAATCAGGCAAAGTAATAACGAAGTAAGTTCAAAAGACCCAAAGGAACTAAAACCTTTTTGCATTTTCGGAAAACATAATAAGGGAACAAAATACTGTAAAAGAACTCATAAATAAATGGTAGAATAAAGCATGGTAGATGAAAACACAGTAGAGAAAATACAGTAAAAACACATAGGAATCTCAGTAGGACAAGTAAAATTAAAGAAAACTCTAAGTCAGAGAAGATGAACAGTTTTGAAATTTAGAGGAATCGTTTGAAAACCTTAAAATAAACACAGATCTAGAACGGATCTAGAGAAAATAGGAAAACCTCGAAAGGCTAGGGTTTCAGAAGAACCCTAGAAGCGAGAAAGGCCTGGAAAAGGGTTGGTCCGAGTCGAACGAGTCAGAGATAGACTCATAGGGCTTGGATATGCCGGAGTTGAGCCGGAGATGGCCGTAACACTCGAATCGGCAGAGATCTGAGCGAAGACCTTCAAGCTCGAACCTTGAATCTTCAAGTAACAGGGGTACGAGGGCACATAAGGGTGAGTATAGGCTACCCAGGGCTTGGGACGCCATGGATTCCGGTGAAACAAGGTGGAAACTGGTGGAGAAGGCTAGGGTTTCGAGTGGTCTTTAGAGAGAGTTTGAGAGACGAGGGAATTTGGAGGCAGCCATTTGTGAATAATGAATTAGGGTTAGGGGTGTGGGTGGAATTAAAAAGGAAAGAAGGAACGAGGGATAGGATTAAAAAAATGGGAAGCGGACGGGTTAGATCAAATGGGTTTGGGGCGGGTTGAAATTAAAATTGGGTCGTCAATTAAGGGTTTGAAATTGGAGTTAATTAAGGGTCCAAAATTGGGCTATAATTGAAAGCAATTGAGGCCAAAATTGAAATAGCCATTTTTCTCTTTTGAATTTTAAAAAATAGTAAAAGATGTTAAAAATCAAATTAAAGGCACTGGGTTAGTAAACAATATGTAAGTATTAATTTAAAAATATTAGTATTGATTTTGAAATTAAACTTACTATTAAATCTAGAAATAGGCTAAAATTGCAATTTCATGCAATTTTAGTTTAAAAATAACAAATGGACTTGTAAAATTATACAAAAATCATGTAAATTATATTTTGATGTAAATGTGAGAATAAAATAAATTATTCAGCAAAATGATAGGTTTTGGGAATAATTATTGGATTTTATAGTGCAAAATAGGCCATAAATTGGTTTTTAAAAATCTGTACAAATTTGGGGAAAATACCAAAGCCTTTGGGCATGCTTATATATGCATAAATATGTTATTTTGAAAGTATTTTGAGTATAAAATATATAGGGAAAAATTGGGTATCAACAGCTGCCCCTTTTTACCCGAGGAGGATGAAAGAGTTGTCGGGTAAAGATAAGATGACCAATTTTGATCGAAAGCGTCGATCGTGGAAGAATTTTGACCGTGCTCTAGTTTCTGAGCTGCCTACATATCTCTGGTTTTACAGGAATCAGGCCATATGTAGTTCAGGAACCACTGGCGGAATATGCCGATGGAAATTTGAAAAGATGGACGTGATGGTCAGATTTGAGAGGAGGTTTGGGATCGAACAGGATGCGGAGAATTGGAGCGGGGTCGCTCCTGCTGAGACGGCCGCGAGTCAGCCAGAGTACTTGCAAATGGGCGATGTGCGTATATATTGCGTAATTTAAACGTGATGCAAATTCCCGTTGGACCATGAATGTTTGTCTTCGGACGGTAAGGATGACGTCCTCAGACTATGATGTCCTGGGCCATGAAGAGCATAAAAATAAAGATTCACAGGCCATGAAATTGTGTTCTCGGGCTATGCAGATGGTGCCTCCGAACTATGACGCCTTTGAATAAGTTGGCGATTTTTTAGCCCATGAGAAGGTGGCAATCTTTCAGCCAAATGAATGCAAGGGTGGTGATCTTTCAGCCAGAGCGAGAATTTAAAATGCAGGTAGCGATATTTCAGCCGAAGCAAGAATTTAAATAAAGTGGTGATATTTCAGCCATGTATGATGGAGACAGAGCTCAGTCTCGAAAGGCAGATATATAGTCTTATGCAATATGGAGGTAGAGCTTAACCTCGGAAGGCAGAAGATAGCCTTATGCAATGCGGATGGAGACAGAGCTTAGTCTCGAAAGGCAGATAAGTAGCATTAGGCAAGATGGAGGTAGAGCTTAACCTCAGAAGGCCGAAAAGTGGCCTTATGCAATAGGGAGGTAGAGCTTAACCTCGGAAGGCAGAGAATAGCCCTGTGCGAAAAAATGCAGGTGGAGACAGAGCTTAGTCTCGAAAGGCAGAAAGTAGCCTTATGCAAGATGGAGAGTAGAGCTTAACCTCGGAAGGCAGAGAGTAGCCTTATGCAAGATGCAGATGGAGACAGAGCTTAGTCTCGAAAGGCAGAAAGTAGCCTTATGCAGGATGGAGGTAGAGCTTAACCTCGGAAGGCAGAGAGTAGCCTTATGCAAGATGCAGATGGAGACAGAGCTTAGTCTCGAAAGGCAGAAAGTAGCCTTATGCAGTGCCGGAATGCAAATGGGAAAATAGTAGTAATTTTCTTAGCTGATAGGTGGTTACGATATCGTGACTGCTGGGGAATGTTGGGTGTAGGTAGTAGACTTTGTGGAATGAGTGATTGCTTTGAGAGTTTCGACTCTGAAGAGTGGGTGCATTTTGCTTTTGCGGCCTGAATTCTGGTGGGCGGTTTGCGATATTAAGACTGTTGGGGAGTGTCGAGTGCGGATAGCGACCCTCTGGAGGGTTTTTAATTCTGAAGAGCAAATATACTTTGATTCGTTGCCTGAATTCCTGCATCCAAAGAAAAATTGTGAGTTTTATAGGGGGAAGGTTAGTTCGTATCCTCCAACTCTTGGCGTTTGCATATAATTGGGGTAGCGTTGCTAAACGATGCTATCCAAATGATATTCGTGCATGACTTAGTGAATATAATGCAACTGCATGTATATATAGGTAAAAAGAATAATTTTATTTTGGGATGAACCAAAAACTGCAACGTGGTTCAAGACACGGCAACCTTGCTTGCTCCGGAATTTTGAGGGTCCTTCTCAAAATTCTGCCCCAGTTTACTGGGTTAGCGCTGTTGACGGCTGTGCTGCATGATCGAATGCGGATCGGCTCCAGAATTTTGAGGGTCCTTCTCAAAATTCTGCCCCAGTTTACTGGGTTGGTGCTGATGCGAAAACTGATAAACTGACTTCGGAATTTTAAGGGTCCTCCTCAAAATTCTGCCCCAGTTCCAATAGCGGGGGAAAATGGGATTCTTATTAAAATGTGACCGAACCCATAGGGCTGCCTACGTATCCCCTCTTAAACGGGAATCAGGTCAGGCGTAGTTCAAATTACATCATGAAAGCAAAGCATATGATCAAATGTAGTATCGCTTTACTGCGTCTGCGTTGATAGGCTTCGGTCGGACTTCTTCGTCCATTTCTGCGAGAATAAGGGCTCCTCCGGTTAGAACCTGATGCACCATATACAGACCCTGCCAATTAGGAGCGAATTTTCCCTTGGCTTCATCTTGATGCGGAAATATCTTCTTCAATACTAACTGCCCTGGCGTGAACTTCCTTGGCTTGACTCTCTTGTTGAAGGCTCTGGCCATTCTGTTCTGATATAATTGACCGTGACAGACAGCATTCATCCTTTTTCCATCTATGAGGGCTTACTGCTCGTAGCGATTCTTGACCCATTCTGCATCATCTAATTCTGCTTTTTGTATGACCCTTAAGGAGGGAATTTCTACTTCGACGGGGATAACCACCTCCATGCCATAAACCAGCATGTAAGGAGTGGCCCCGGTTGATGTGCGGACCATGGTACGATAACCCAGTAAGGTGAACGACAGCTTTTCATGCCACTGCTTGTGCTTTTCGATCATCTTCCTTAATATCTTCTTGATGTTCTTATTGGCTGCTTCTACAACTCCATTCATTTGAGGTCTGCAAGCCGTGGAGTTCTTGTGTTTAATCTTGAATGTTTTGCACATTGCCTTCATCAGGCCGCTGTTAAGATTAGAACCGTTGTCGGTAATGATTGATTCCGGAACCCCGAACCGACAAACCATACGATCTCGGACGAAATCTGCTACTACTTTCTTGGTGACTGCCTTGTATAATGCTGCTTCAACCCATTTGGTAAAGTAATCAATTGCCACTAGGATAAACCTGTGCCCATTTTATGCGGCTGGTTCAAATCCAATGACATCCATTCCCCAAGCGGCGAACGGTCATGGTGAGCTTGTTGCAGTAAGCTCATTTGGAGGTACATTTATCATATCTGCATGTATTTGACAACGGTGGCATTTTCGGACGTACTGGATGCAGTCTATTTCCATAGTCATCCAAAAATACCCTGCTCGGAGTATCTTCTTTGCCAAAACGAAACCATTCATATGCGGTCCACAGGTCCCTGCGTGCACTTCCTCCAATAGTTTGGTTGCTTCTCTTGCCTCGACATATCTTAAAAATCCCATATCGGGAGTCCTCCTATACAGGACTCCTCCGCTGTGAAAGAAGTTGTTGGACAATTTCCGAAGTGTTCATTCCTGAGTAGCATTGGCAAGCTTTGGGTACTCTTCTGTTGTCAGGTATTCTCTGATATCGTGGAACCAAGGTTTCCCGTCGGCCTCTTCCTCGATGTGAGCACAATAAGATGGTTGGTCGTGAATCTTGACCTGGATGGGGTCAATAAAGTTTGTATCGGGATGCTGAATCATAGATGATAAAGTGGCTAAGGCATCGGCGAACTCATTCTGTATTCTAGGAACATGCTGGAATTCCGTCTTTCTGAATCTTTTCCTCAACTCCTGTGCGTGATGCATATAGGGGAGTATTTTGGAATTCTTGGTTGCCCATTCTTCTCAAACCTGATGTATGAGTACGTCCGAATCTCCGATCACTAATAGTTCCTTAATGTTCATGTCAATTGCCAACTTGAGCCCTAAGATGCAGGCTTCGTACTCGGCCATGTTGTTGGTGCACGGGAATCTGAGCTTGGCAGATACTGGGTAATGCTGACCGATTTTTGATACCAAAACCGCTCCTATACCAACTCCTTTGAAATTTGCGGCTCCGTCGAAAAACATCCTTCAGCCGTCGTAGGATTCTGCAATGTCTTCTCCAATGAAGTCTATCTCCTCATCAGGAAAATACGTCTTTAGAGGTTCGTATTCTCCTCCTATAGGATTCTCGGTGAGGTGATCTTCCAAGGCTTGTCCTTTGACCGCCTTCTGGGTAACATAAACAATGTCAAATTCACTTAACAGTATTTTCCACTTGTCGAGCTTGCCAGTAGGCATGGGCTTCTGAAAGATATACTTCAATGGATCCATCTTGGATATGAGATAAGTGGTGTAAGCACAGAAATAGTGCCTCAATTTCTGAGCCACCCAGGTTAGAGCACAACAAGTGCGTTCTAAAAGAGAATATCGAGCCTCGTATGGGGCAAATTTCTTGCTGAGGTAGTAGATGGCTTGCTCCTTTCTTCCCGTCTCGTCATGTTGTCCCAAAACACAACCAAATGCCCCATCCAACACTGCAAGATAAAGCAATAGGGGTTTCCCTGGCTCGGGTGGAACCAAGACTAGTGGTGTCGACAAGTATTCCTTGATTCTGTCGAAGGCCTTTTGAAAATCATCAGTCCATTTAGTGGCGGCATCCTTTTTTAGCATCTTGAAGATGGGTTCACAAATGACAGTGGACTGAGCTATGAATCGGCTGATATAGTTGAGTCTTCCCAGAAAACTCATTACATCTTTCTTGTTCTTTGGCGGTGGCAACTCTTGAATGGCTTTGACCTTTGACGGGTCCAATTCTATTCCCCGGCGGCTCATAATGAAACCCAATAACTTTCCGGATGGGACCCCGAATGCACACTTGGCGAGATTCAGTTTCAAGTTGTATCTCCTCAGTCTATTGAAGAATTTTCTCAAATCTCCCATGTGATCTGCAGCTTTCCTGGATTTAATGATGACGTCGTCCACATACACCTCGATCTCTTTATGTATCATATCATGAAAGATTGTGTTCATGGCTCTCATGTAGGTAGCACCAGCATTCTTTAAACCGAATGGCATCATTCTGTAATAGTACATTCCCCACAGCGTGATGAATGTCGTTTTCTCTGCATCTTCTTCATCCATCCATATCTGGTGGTATCCAGCAAAACAATCGACGAACGACTGGAGCTCATGTTTGGCGTAGTTATCAATCAGTATGTGTATATTTGGTAAAGGGAAATCATCCTTAGGACTGGCCCGGTTGAGATCCCGGTAGTCGACACAGACTCTAACCTTCCCATTCTTTTTTGGTACCGTCACAACGTTGGCTAACCATGTTGGATACTCTACTACTCTGAGAACCCTGGCTTTGACTTGCTTGGTGACTTCTTCTTTGATTTTCAAACTCATGTCTGGTTTGAATTTTTTGAGTTTCTGTTTGACCGGTGGGCATGCCGGATCTGTCGGCAGCTTGTGAGCCACGATGGATGTGCTGAGACCGGTCATATCATCATACGACCAAGCGAATATATCTTCATATTCTTTCAAAAACTCTGTGTATTCTTCCTTTTTTGATGGTGACAAGTGTACGCTGATACGTGTTTCCTTGACATTTTCTGCATCCCCCAAATTAATGACCTCAGTTTTGTCTAAGTTAGACTTAGGCCTGTTCTCAAAATTCTTGACCTCCCTGACAACCTCTTCTGGTATTTCGTCCTCTTCTGAATCTATGTCCGTTTGTCGCACTGTCTCGTTACAAGTCACAGTCATTGGTTCATCATCAAGATATGTAATAGTGATGCTGTGTAAAATAAAGTAAATGGTAGAGAAAATAAATGAGAGAGAAATATAAAGATAAACTTGGAAAATGCTTTTCATAATCGTTTAAAACATCGGAGCTCTTTTCAAAAGTAAAGACAATGCGGAGAAGTAAAATCAACTAAAAGTAAAGTGCGATGCGTATGCGTCATTTAGCCTTGCTACCCCGAGGCTCTCCGGGCACTGGTAGTCCTAATTGACCAATTGGTGAGGTGTTCTCCTCGGTTCACAGCTTGAATGGAAAGGCCCTCCTCCCTTTCCTACTCGAAGATAACACAGTAATCCATATTATCCTCCAGAAACAGGTTCTTCATTGCTGCCAGTGTCTCATCTTCCTCTAATCCATATATGACATCAGCTGGCTGAAAAGTCTGCTCTAACTGAGGTAGATGGTGCTACAGCGGGGAGTAAGGACCGCGCCATGGTGGCGACCAGTCATTGAACTCCTCCCAAGTGTATTCATAACCCAGGCCAAAAGTAGTTCCATGCTTCTTCAACTGGATAGGCTTGGTGATACCCTAGAGATTCTTGCCAAGCCACTTTTCGGGCTCGTATCCACTCCAATTCAGAATGCTCTCAATTTTGTTATCCCACCATTTGTCTTTGTCTATGGTGTTGACCCGCTCGATGTGATGGTATGTTTCTCCACCGATTTTCCTTCTACCCCCGATCATTGGGATGGCCTGGCGACTATATTTAGGGTTGCTACCGTCGCCATGGATGATTACTTCCTGATGATTCCATTCAAATTTTATATCCCGATGCAAAGTTGACGCCACAGCCCCAGCGGCATGGATCCAGGGTCGTCCTAGAAACAAATTGTAGGATGCTGGTACGTCAATGACTTGGAACTCGACATCAAACCAGGTGGGTCCCATTTGTAGGCATAAGATAATTTCTCCAATGGTGGACCTCTGAGATCCATCAAAATCTTTGACACTGATAGCCCCGTCTTTGATCTCGTGCAATCCCTTACCCAATGTCCTGAGAGTTACCAATGGACAAATGTTGAGGCTGGATCCTCCGTCGACTAGAATCCTGGTGATAAAGTGATCCTCGCATTGCGCGGTGATGTGCAACGATTTGTTGTGACCAATCCCTTCCGGTGCTAATTCGTCTTCATGGAAGGTGATCTTATGGCTTTCCAGTATCTGCCGCACCATATTTGCTATTTCGCCTCCTGTTATGTAGTTGGGAACATAAGCTTCACTCAGTATTTTCATTAAGGCATTTTTATGTGCCTCAGAGCTTTGTAGAAGAGCCAGAATAGAAATTTGTGCTGGCGTTTTGTTCAGTTGCTCGACGACCGAGTACTCTTTGGCCTGTACCTTCCTCCAAAGGTCATCGGGTCCAGTTTCAATAGCCCACCCGGAGGCCTGCTTGCTGGACTTAGCCAAGTGTTCCGGGGTGTATACCCTGCCTATCCTGGTTATGCCCTGTGCGGCAATTGCTTCCCCAGTATATGTATTTCCCTTCCTTCTAGCCTCAGCGGTGTAATCCCAAGGTATAGCATTTGTCTTGAACGGGGTTACATCTGTCATGGAGACTGGAGTTGGTGCCTTGGGAGGTAACACAGTAACTTCAAATGGTGTAGGCGCCTTTGGAACCCCGAACTCAACCTCAATTGGTTTTGGCACCTTTGCAAGAGGTGCTTCAAACTCGAGTGGTACGGACACATTTACCACATCGCTCTCAGAGGGCTGAATCTGGACAACAATGGGATTGAGAGTAACTGTTGGCTTCTTAGGCTCGTCTCCTTCAACTATCAAACCGATTGACCCCTTGGGGTTCCAATCATCTTCGATCTCGATCATGTGGATGCCTCCACCCTTATGGTCAGGCAGAGGGTTGTTGAGGACATTAGGAGTGGGCTCCTTTGCTATAATAATCTTGTTGTCAATCAGATTCTGAATCTTGTCTTTCAACGAGCGACACTCGTCGATGGTATGGCTTTCATCCCGGAATGGTATGTGCAAGTCTTGTTTGGGTTGATCCACTATGAGGTATTTTTTGGAGTTATGGAAGGGATAGGGGTAACATAACCGACTGCTTTGAGTCTTTCATATAGTTGGTCAATTGGTTCAGCAATGGCGGTATATTGTTTGGGAGGTTTGCGGTCGAAGTTTGGTCTAGGTAGAGGGAAGTTTTGGCAGGTAGGAGGTGATGGGTAGTGAGAAGGTTAGGAGTTACATGCTTGCTATACGGGTGTGGGTTGGGAATATCTATGTAAAGTGGGTTGATACGTAGGTGGTGGAGGTGATTGGTAAGCAGGTGGTGGCATTTGGCAAGTGGGTGATGGTGCTTGGTAATTTAGGGTAGGTTGATATGTGAGTGGAGCTGAGGGATAGGTTTGGTACTTCATAGGGGAGTTGCTCCTTTGCGCAGCCATTACAGAATTCACATCCTTTTTCTTTGACGAGCCACCAGACTGTAAAGCCTTGTTGGTAGCTTGCACTGCCTCGAGGTTAGTGACCATACCACTTTTGATGCCTTCTTCGATTCTTTCTCCCAACTTGATGATGTCGGAGAACTTTTGGCCCTCTATTAGAATCAGCCTCTCGTAATACTGCGGATCCTGAGCACGGACGAAAAACCTGTTCATTTGTTCTTCCTCCAAGGCCGGTCTGACCTTAGCAGCTTCTGACCTCCAACACGTAGCATACTCGTGAAAGGTCTCTGCGGGTTTCTTCTTCAGATTCTGGATATAGAACACATCGGGTGCGTTCTCATTGTTGAACCTAAACCGATCTATAAAGTCAGATGCCATGCTCACCCAACTAGTCCATTTCTTCGCATCTTGGCTAATATACCAGGATAAAGCATCACCCTTCAAACTCCTCATGAACAGCTTCATGCGGATCTTCTCGTCCCTTCCGACTCCTACCAACTTGTCACAATACATTCTCAGGTGGATCCTGGGGTCGCCTGTTCCATCAAATAGTTTGAACTTGGGAGGTTTGTACCCCTCCGGGAACTCAACATCTGGCTGGACATAGAGATCTTCATAATTCAACCTTTCAACACCTTTGTTACCTTCGAAACCTTGGACCCGGCTAGTCAACTTCTTGACTTCAACGGCCAAATTCTGAATGAGGGAGCTATTGTCATCTGACTCGATTGCACTAGCGATTGGCTGACTGTAATGTGGCATAGTGTCCACAAAGATTGGAGTGTCAGGGTCTTTTGTGATGTTCTGGGGCTCAGGGATGAGCGGGGGAGTACTGTTGCATACGTTGCGGGCTCGGGTATGAGCAGGTTGGGCTGGTGGTGGTGGCGGTGATTTGTTGGCATCAACGGCAGCAAGAGTGATTGACAGACTTGTCAAGTTCCGGACTTGTTCCAACTCTTCCCGGAACCTTAGCAAAGTTTGCTCAAGATGAGCAGTAGTTTCCTTGGTGATTGAAGTCTCTCTGATTTCCTTTTTAGCACCGGTATCTTCCATTCTACCCTTGTTCCTGTTTCTGGGAGGACCTGGAGGAGGAGGAGGTGGAGGACCGTTGGATCTTGTTGAGTATGCTAATGGTGCCAGAATGCATGAACTAACCTTTGGGGAGGGGAATAAAATAAAAGAAAAACAAAAAGGTAAAATGTTAGTGCGGATTCTGATAAATAATATTGAAATATTTAAACACATTGTGCAAGAATATAAATCGCTTCCTAATTTGGGTGCCTCGTTGTGCCCGAGGTAAGCCTAGCGAAAAATTAATTTGGAGAACTTATAATGCTAAATGCTTCATTTTATTGATAAAAAAATAAGACGAGTCAAAAAAAACAACTGAATAATAAAAGATGTCACTAATGGCCAGTGGCCTTATTACAAAGCAGAAGAGTAAAAAATCCTAACTACTTGGTCCCAGAAGGACCTTCCCCAGATTCGGTATTCTCGCCTCCCTCGTACAGCTGCACCAACTCGCGCAGTCTCAGCAACAAGTAAGCTCGGGCCAGGTGCCCACCTTCATTACCCTCAGTATTCTGACAATCGTCGATCTCTTCAGAAATTTACCTTCCAATTCCACTAAGCCTCGTTCTAGATACCCCAGTCGGTTGTTGGCGTTGACATCCATATCCTTCCACTCGTTGATCATCTTCTCGTGGGCTTCTTGTATTTCCCGATGCTCGTTCTCGCATTCCCGTATCCTTTTGCGCAGTTGATTGTATTTAACCTTTGATGCAGTCTTTTCATCAATAAGCCTATGACCATGGACAAACCCTGGGTGACCCAAGCCAATGTGATCATCTTCCAACCAACCTGTGTAGTGCGGCACACACCCGGCACGATACCTGTCTGGTTCAATAGACTCCTTCCCTAAAATGAGCTTGCAGTGCCATATATGCTGAGCGTGACACCTGTGCGGGCTATCATCATCTTCAAAGTCAGCCCTGAAATGACTCATTTTCTCTATCCTGGGTATAATTTGTTTCCTTCCGGCTTGCCTCATGACTCGGAGGGGGACGTAAGGATGAGTTCCCCTCAAGCCAATGAGTATGAGTAATGGTGCGTCTCAAGAGCGGATAATGAACTCCCCTGTTGGGAACCACTCGAACATCCACTGAATTTGCTCTTCTTTTAGATTCTCGAACAACTCTACCCATCCACTAGCGTCCTCTGGCTGAGCGAACATGTTGGGCATGAAGTCTATTCGCTTTGGGTGATGAAAAGCGATATGGTCATCCCAATCCCTGCGTATGATTTCTTTTCTGTAGACGCCTTTCTGGAGGTGTTCTATGAGCCATAGTTGAAGTAGCAGATTACAACCCTCGAAATGTGAAGCCCCTTGCTGACACTTTCCCAAGGATCGATAGATTTCTGCGATGATCATAGGTACTATGTTGAAAGACCGCCCGTCGATTCCCTCCATTAAGGTCTTGGTCACCATGGCTAGTCTAGTATAGATCCTAGCCTTCTTCATAGGGAAATTATCATGCCCAAGAAGCAAAACATGAATACAAATACCCTTCTATGTATATGTCCCAAAGAGGTGAGGGCGAATTCGTCCATGTAGGTGCGATAGGACTTGTTGTGGCCATATCTCTCGTATAAGAAGTCGAATGGTATGTAAGAGTCCTTCAAGCAAGAAAGGTCAGGATTTTTCTTGAGTCCCATCATCTTAAGAAAGCCTCTACTTTTGCGATTCTCCGGCATAAGCAAACCCGGAGCCTCCCAAGGGATACCAGCTAGGCCCCTTATCTCTTCTAGAAGAGGGGTCATTTCCAAGTCTCCGAAATGGAACACTGATCGATCACTATCCCAAAACAAAGTGGCAGCCTCAATGATCTTGTTGTTGGGTTGGATTTCCAGAAGTGAGGGCAAATTCCCTAAGTACTTGCGGACGAGGGTTTGATCACTGCCATGAAGATCTTCCCACCAGCTTAGCAACCTTGGGTGGATGTTGGATACCATACCGAATCTGGGGACTTCGTGCCTCATTTTCTGCAAAACAAAATGTCAGGCCCTTAACCCCTACCAGACTCGACTATTTAAATCAATAATTAGCAAAAAGGGCATTTAGTTCTTCAAATAAATACACATAACGTGGGGGTGTCCGTTTGGGTTTCGAGGAAACCCGATGGACTTCGGTTTAGGCTATCTTAATGAGTCATTACACGAACAACATAACTGACTCGGCTAAGTTTGACCATGATGCATGAACAGTTTAATGGAGTAAGGTTTCTACTTTTGAAGTGCTAGACAAGGTACCCTTGAGCGGACAACTCAAGAGGGAAAGGCGCGGAACCGTCGACTACACCGTTGATCGACTGGTTTTACCGTAAATATGCCTTTGCCACATTTAGGGGTTATGATATCAGAAGGGCGCAACCACTCATTATAAGCGTTTCTATAGGATTTGTTTTTGCACGAGTAGAATATGATGTTGAGGAATGCAGTTACAATAATGAAACAAATTGCATGTATTTTCACGTTCATAAAGTAAAGATTATAATAAATGCTTGGAAATAAAAACGGAATTGAGATAACGGTAAAGCAGTAAAAGGAAAAGAAAACACGAAGAGCCAAGTTAGTATTCATGAAGAAATGATTAAAAGCAGGAAATAAAGGCAATAAAGGAAGCAATAAAGTCATAGAAGCACGTAATGGTAAAAGCCTTAAAGAAATCTCCAGCAGAGTCTCCATGCTGTCGACGCCCCCTTTTTCCCTCCCTGAAGGAAGGCGAAATCGGGTTTACGATATTATGGACAAAACAACTCTTATTCCCCTTTCGATGAATCGGGTTATAGAATTTGAAGAGTCACTACCTAATGATTATAGTGCATTAGGACACTTTTAAAGAAGAGAAGATTTTTGAAAGATAAACCAGAGTTCGGGTAAGGGCTTGAGATTATCTCAAGGGGAAGGTGTTAGGCACCCCTCAAGATCCACTAGTGTGGTTCCCGGTCGTGCTTAGTTGTGACTTTAAGAAGAGTAGGAATAAACAAGCAAAGTTTGCACATTAGAAAATATAAACAAGTTGAAAAAATTTTGAAAGAAGAAAGACACAAGTGATTTTGAAAAAGAGAAAGCTTAGTTGAAGAAAACATTAATTTAAGAAAACATCAATAACTAAAGAAGGAGAAGAGGGGTCCTAGGTTTAAATACAATATGGATCACTTTGGTGCAATACCCAGCGATCATTCTCACACGAGATATTAGCGCACCGTCATCATCTCCATATTCTACCCTTCCCACCCCATTAAGGTATTTAAACGTGATTAGTCTCGTTTTGCTTATTGCATGCTAGTACCCGCCCCAACCTATTAGTCCCGGGGTATTAGGACTTCTAATCCTAAAGAGAAAAAAAGGGGGTAGAGGCATATATGGGGTTTTAAAAGGACAAATACTAGGCGTCAATCAAAACAAATAGCATATAAATGGGAAACAAATACTCAAAAGGCTCATACAAACCCCATAAATCACATAGCAATTAGTTTAGCATATCTTGCATATACTGGTTTGGTCTTTAATTAAAACTTAAACGGCGGACGGATCAGTTTAACACATAGAATTAGATAAAAGGTCTGCATTAGGCAACTCGGATCCAATTGTCAGAAATTGAGGTATTTTTAAACAGGTTACCGATCAAGAACCTAATGCAGAAGAGTTTAAAACAGCAGATTGAAAATTGCAGAAGTTCAGAGATGGCTTTAAAATCAGAAGTAAAAAATACAGTAGAGTTATTAAGAAGGGTTTCGAAAGTGAAGAGACCTTAAAAGTAAGAGTGCGTTAAATACTGTTTCGAAATAGTAGCTTCATGAAATGAGAATTCAGGCAGAAGGTTGAAAACCATTTCTGCAAAAAAAAAGATACAAGTTTAGAAAATTTAAGGACTTTGCGGACTTGTAAGAGTTTCGCAATAAACAGATTGGTACGAGTTTGTTGAAAACGTTGAAGCCAATTTCTAGATTATTGCTTGTACAGATTAGGCGAGTTTGAACCCTATAGGTAGGATATCTATACCTTGGCTTTTATTATTATTAAACTGTTAAAAAAACTTACCCTACAGTTTGCCTAACGTTTATGCATTTCCTATAGGCATGATTTCTATATGCAACGGGTTATTTGACGAGTAGGTCCTATAGGCAGGATTTCTACTGATTTTGCGATATTAAATCTTATAGACATGATTTCTATATCATTGAATGAAAGGAATGCAAAATCCTATAGACGTGGTCTCTAGGTGATTGAAACGTTTAACCTATAGACATGATATCTAAGTGATTAAACAACAATATTGATCCTATAGGCATAGTATCTACCCTTTATCATATGCAAGTAAATATAAACCCCTCCCACACCCTTTACTAATATTTTCCCCGAGTTCTTTTTACAAGATTATTACAGAACCAGAAGAAGGAAAGTAAACAAAAATACACCACAGACTACAGCTAGATCCGAGCAGCCTAATTCAATCTCAATATCCAATACATGTGTTTCACCAAATCCGGATCCCAGATTCCAAGGCCTTCTCTTACTCAGAGTGTTTCAAACTTCCAAGGAGCCTTAAGAGCTCCAGGCAATGCTTACACTCTGAATAACCATTTAGTAACAGAATAGTGCAGTGTGAAAGTGCCAGCCCTCGGGCATCCAAGTTCAGAGGGAGCTCCAGGGTCCCAAAGCATGGCTTACCCAAGGAGGGCAGAACTTAAGAACTAGGAGTAAGTGCAAAGTGAGGGAGAATCACAACAGCAAGTGGTCGTACCCAACAATGGTATAGACTGGCACACCCCTGACCCCTTGCTTAGATTCAAACAAATAAGAGCAGACTCTTAGAGAGTCAGACTTGGGTTTGGATGGTGATTAGGACACCACCAGACTTGAGTCATGGCTCATCACATAAAGGGGGAGAAAGGAATGGGAATTGATTTGAATAGAGGCTCAAGAGAACCTGGTTCTAAGCCATGGTTGGCAATAATAGAATGCCACCATGACACAGAATTGCACTCACACACAAAAAGGGGGTCAAAGGGATAGGGAATCACATAAGAAAGCGTTTACAAAAATATGAGGCAAGCAAGAAAGCGTAACAGCCTTAAAGGTGCAGAACATAATGAAAGAAAGCATGACAGACTAGGATGAGTATGTAATGGAGAATGCACAATAGAAGGAGGGAAGTAAATACATAATGTAGGTGATGTTATTTAACTAGGAAGACATACCAGTTGCAAATTTCAGAATAGCAGAACAAACAGAAGCAAGTAATTAGCCAGAAAGTCAGCAGGAGCAGACTCAAAACCTTTAGCAAGCACCTGAGAACTCAAGAATGTTTCAGCAACAAAGAGAAGATGAGCAGGGTGCTTAGTAGTAGAGAGAGAGCAGTAGTAGAAAGAGTAGTAGTAGAGAGAGTAGTAGTAGTTTATTTTAATTCAGAAGTTTGTGTTTGTGTTAAGAGAAGAGTATGTATTTATACTTGAAGCCAGGCAGGTAAGCAAGAAAAGAAAATAATCAAGTATCAATCAGAAACAATCAATAGAGGGGAATTCCTTTAATTAAGGAGTTCAAATTTGAACGGTAAAAGGGCAGAAGCTATTTAAAGAAAGGGAATCAAGTAGCATATCACGCTCAGCATGCAAATAAGGGGTAAATACATAAGGGAAAGTTTGAAAACACACGGTTTAAGTAAATAAGGCAAGAAGTAAATCAACTAATACATAGTAAATCAGGGAATCGAATATTCGAAATCAATAATGAACCAAGTCAGAAAATAATGGAATATGAAGGTTCAATTTAGACAAGGAAGGAATCAATCAAGTTCACACAATGGCAGACTGAAATCAATCCCCAAATCAAAGGTTATTCTGAGAAGAAAAATCTACATATAAAGAGTGCATATGTTTTGAACATGCGAGGCTAGATTCAGAACAGAGAAAAGTGTCATGCAACCAAATCAGTGAGTATGGAATTATTAGGTAAGGGGGATCATCAGATGGCATGAAAAAAATCATGTAAAAGGTCTTGCCAAGCTTAGCAAGAGTCAGAATCACATAGAGAAACAAAGATGAGTTCGGAAATTAGGGTTTTGAAATCAAATTAGTTCAGACATGGGAAGCAAACAAGTCACACACAAGTGGTCTGAAAACCCCCAAATTCTAGGGTTTCCGCCATTGATCAAGTGTAAAGACGAAAGCAGACAAATCAGGCAAATTAATAACGAAGTAAGTTCAAAATACCCAAAGGAACTAAAACCTTAAGCATTTTCGGAAAACATAATAAGGGAACAAAATACTGTAAAAGAATTCATAAAGCAATGGTAGAAGAAAGCATGGTAGATGAAAACACAGTAGAGCAAATACAGTAAAAACACATAGGAATATCAGTAGGACAAGTAAAATTAGAGAAAACCCTAAGTCGAAGAAGATGAACAGTTTTGAAAGCAAAGTTTTAGAAGACATTTAGAGGAATCGTTTGAAAACCTTAAAATTAACACGGATCTAGAACGGATCTAGAGAAAATAGGAAAACCTCAAAAGGCTAGGGTTTCAGAAGAACCCTAGAAGCGAGAAAGGCCTGGAAAAGGGCTGGTCCGAGTCGAACGAGTCAGAGATAGACTCATAGGGCTAGGATACGCCGGAGTTGAGCCGGAGATGGCCGTAACACTCGAATCGGCGGAGATCTGAGCGAATACGTTCAAGCTCGAACCTTGAATCTTCAAGTAAAAGGGGTATGAGGGCACATGAGGGTGAGTATAGGCTACCCAGGGCTTGGGACGCCATGGATTCCGGTGAAACAAGGTGGAAACCGGCGGAGAAGGCTAGGGTTTCGAGTGGTCTTTAGAGAGAGTTTGAGAGACGAGGGAATTTGGGGGAGGCCGTTTGTGAATAATGAATTAGGGTTAGGGGTGTGGGTGGAATTAAAAAAGAAAGAAGGAACGAGGGTCGTTGATTAAAACAATCAACGGCCAGGATTAAAAAAATGGGAAGCGGACGGGTTAGATCAAACGGGTTTGGGGCGGGTTGAAATTAAAATTGGGTCATCAATTAAGGGGTTGAAATTGGAGTTAATTAAGGGTCCAAATTGGGCTATAATTGAAAGCAATTGAGTCTAAAATTGAAATAGCCATTTTTCCCTTTTGAATTTTAAAAAATAGTAAAATATGTTAAAAATCAAATTAAAAGCACTTGGTTAGTAAAAAATATGTAAGTATTAATTTAAAAATATTAGTATTTATTTTGTAATTAAAATTACTATTAAATCTAGAAATAGGCTAAAATTGCAATTTCATGCAATTTTAGTTTAAAAGTAACAAATGGACTTGTAAAATTATGCAAAAATCATGTAAATTATATTTTGATGTAAATGTAAGAATCAAATAAATTATTCAGCAAAATGACAGGTTTTGGGAATAATTATTTGATTTTATAGTGCAAAATAGGCCATAAATTGGTTTTTAAAAATTTGTAAAAATTTGGGAAAAATATCAAAGCCTTTGGGCATGCTTATATATGCATACATATGCTATTTTGAAAGTATTTTGAGTATAAAATACATAGGAAAAAATTGGGTATCAACAAATCCGGGTCGTGATAGGTTCCTTATTTATCAATAAGCTCCCAGGTAGGAAACCTTACTTCCTTTCCTTGACATCGTGTTTGCATAATGTTCTGGAATCATAGCATATCAGTAGGATTTGAATAAGTGAAATCTCATTCATTTCTTATTTTTATCGCATTCTTCCTTTATCATTCCGTAGTTACTAAATCCACTTAATTCTGACTTAATGCCACACCATTCAATATTCCCCCCTTTAGGGGAGTACTAAGAGTCGGAGCTACGATGAATTGCCTATAGATGTTTTTCCTCATCATCTTTGGCATCCTTTCACATTATCAATAACCCTTACTCTCCTTGAGATAATCCTTCTATACCAAGGATAAAAAATTTCTTACTTGCGATGGTGACACTTAGTGTAACTGGCATATACAGTCCCTTAAGCTTAACTTTGCTCACATTGCTTGCTTTAGGGAAGCGTCTTCCTGAGTGACCATTCTCTGAATTCATCATGGATCTTCTTCTGTTGTCCATTTTATTATCGTCGGAACGCAATCTAAAATTCTCATGATGCTGACTATTATAAAATCACCTAGTCCCTAATTCATTTTTAGTTTATCTTGTTCACCATTCCATACTGATTTCTATTACTCTAGGGTCTAACCTTTCCTTCTGTTAATCACGTTATAGTTGCGAAATTATTTTTTGTTAGTTTATATGATTCCACCAAACTATAGAGTACCTGATCCTCTATGAGTTTCCACTGAGAATACTAATGAAACAGTAAGCAAATGAGACACGGGATTTTTACGTGGAAAAATCTCACTCAAGGGGACAAAAACTATGACCTACACTTGTAGGCTTTTAACTTCACTAACTTGTAAACACTCTATTACAAGCCACTTTGTAATGACTCTATTACAAAAACTTCAACTCAACTAACTTGTGATACACTTATCACAAGCCACTTTGTCACTCACTAGTTACAAAGACTTTAACTTATGACTAGCTCTATTCACAACACAAACTCATCAAGTTTATGGTTTTACAAAGGGGTTCCTAAGCAATGCTTCTAGCTAAGCAATTTAGGAATTACAATAAAAACAATCACAAAGTTACAACTCAACTAAGGATAACAAAATACTAGATTTAGGAACTGGTCCGTAGTAGCGTTTAACTTTCTTCTTCAAGCTCTTGAGAATTGAATTCACTGTTTGCAGAAGGCTTGAATGCTTGAAGTGGATTCTCAAGTGTTCAAGTGATGTTTTGTTATAATGTTTTTGTTAATACACCCGTAATGACATCACTTGAATGATGTAAACACTTGGTAGGTCAAGGGCAAGTGATTAAGCACTCCCGGATATGGCTACATGTAGTTCAATCCTATCCCTAGGTAGAATCTATAAAATGAGGGTTAACGCCTCAAGATCTTGTTAATTAATCTTTTCTAACCCCAAATTATCTTTTCCAAAATTCATTCGGAGTTAATGGGTGATTCCTAGGGTTAGCTAATTCCTTTGGAAACATTAATGAACAATAATAATTAAAGAAACAATAACTCACTTCATAAATGGATAAAAATCATTCAATACATAAGCACAACAAGGTATTTAATCCACACTTGAAACATGAATATTTTCATAAACAAGATTCAAGTGTTGGAAATAAATACTACACACTTAAATATTCAATACAAAACAAGGAAATGAAGAAATAAACATAAATGGGTAAGAAATCCTTAACCACAAGCTTGAAATCTTCAAAACCCAAGTGTGTGTGCAAAACCCTAGCTTCAAGACTTGTTCTCTCTAGTCTCTTGGACCTGAAAATAAGCCAAAAGATATCCAAAATATCTGCTAGGATGAGTATAAAAATGATTTGGGGTTGAAAACATGTGAAATGCCTGAATTGCCCAGGTCTAATGCCCGTTAACCGCACCTGTGGAAGAATCCTTGCAGGTGCGGCTCCGCAGATGCGGAGATTCCATCGCAGAAGCGAAATGCCAACTAAATCTCTGTAACCATAGATGCAGTTCACCAGACGTAGATGCGCCACCACAGAAGCGGTAATCTAACCACAGATGTGGTTTCTTGCAAGCTCAGACAAATCTGTAGAAGCGGCTCTTTTCTCGCAGAAGCGGGGTCGCTTCTGCGACCATCCTTCCGCAGATGCGGAATCACATGGGAGTTTTTGCATGGTTTCACCATTTTTTGCTCAATTACACTCCAATTGAATTCAAATCACTTCATGGCATCATTTACCTGAAAATGTAACAATACACACCATAAACGACCTCATATTATAGTTAAAAGACATAAAAGCTAAAGAAAAGAGACTAGAATGAGTGGTAAAATCACCACTCATCAGCACTCCCAACTTAAAGCTTTTGCTTGTCCTCAAGCAAATCAAAACCAATATTTCAATGAGGATTTTCCATTTAAAACACATATTGCTATTATTTATAAATCACATTCTCCAATTAAGCACCATACTTATGGATTTGGTTGGTACTAATAATTAGACTCAAGTATGTGCATCTTTTCCGAATGACTCCCTCATTTAAAAACAACTTCAAGAATGTGCAAGAGAGTTTCAAAATAATCAAGTGACAAGAATAAGCCTCAAGAAGTGACTCAAAAGCACTAGTCCAGTACATATTCTCAACTTACTCAATTTTACCAATCCTTCCTAGTTCATGTGCCCTCACAAGAAAGAAAGTCCCAAAATCACTATATTTACAATACAACATAAGGGACAAATTTACAAAGACACTTGCTCTCACAAAGAATTTCAAGTGTTACAACATCTCATACCATAAGCTTGCCCGTATTTTAATTCATCGCCTAATCAAGAACATTCGGTTGGAGATCCCATAAGGACTTTTTAAGCTTGTAATGTAGGTTTAGGGAAGGGTCGAATAAACATTTGGATATAAGTGACTTCACCCTCCTTGAACACTACTCACATTTGTCTTCTTTTTTTCACTTTGTTTCTTTTCAAACTACATAGCCTCATTGGCATCTAGTTACCAACATAGAACCACCTTAAAACCTCTCTAATTTTCTTCAAGGCTCCATATTTATATACATACATATATTTCTCTCTTTTTTTTATACATATTTTTCTTTTGGAGCTTGAATAATTTAATATGAACACTTTGAGGTACATGTTCCTACACTCAATGTACAACCTTACCAATTTCCACTTTGACACCACTCCCCCAACTTAGGCTTTTAGCCTCATTCTCAATGTTCAAGGAGGGACGGGTTCAAAAGAGGGAAGTATTTTACAAAAGGAGAAAGGTTTGTAATGAGGTAGCCAAAGAAAAGGTTAAAGACTCAAATAGGGTACTAGTGATATCATTTGCAATGGTAGGCTTGAAAGGCTAAAGAGGTTTCGCAAATAACACAAAGAATGTCTAAGATCATCCCTCCAACCGAACATACTATCATTAGCGTAAAGACCAACTGGGCAAGTTCTAGATGATAGAAGTAAACACAAGATTTATTTGTACAAACACTAACACACATGGCACATGAATTAATCAAGATGGATCAATTTCATTTTCTAATAAGAGCATCTAGAGCAATATTATTCAAACTAGTGGGCAAAGAGTCACTAAAAGAGCCAAAAATTTATCACAAAAATTATTCTTCACCATGCAACTTGTTTTAGTTCAAAACCAAAATTCGGAGGGGTATTCTTAATTTACATTTCACATACAAGAGACTAATTTTATTAGTACCAAATAATCCAAAAGTCTCCTCCTAGCAAAACAAGACTAATTCCCTTAAGAAAGTTGTCACACCATCTATCATAGGGAAAAGTCACCCGGTTCACTTCAAAAATATTCCTTGGGAAAGAACCGTAGCATGAAGAAAATCCAAGGATATAATAAAATTAAAAAAAAAAAACTCAAAGAACAAAACTACTAAAAAAAGATACTAAAATAAAAGCGACTAATACAAATAACAACAAGATACTAGAGGACATAAATAACGAAAGAAAGCTAAAAATAGACTAATCACAACAAGCTCGGTAAGAGCACTTGGTACACAAAATAATCAAAACAAGCTCAGCAAGAGCACCTGCTACACAAAATAGCCCGGCAAGGGCACACAATATCCATAACACCAAATAAGCCTGGCAAGGGCACACAATATCATAATATGAATACATTATACTCCTAAAGCCACCCCCAACGAAAAACATTGTAGTGTCCCCACTGCACAATATCAAAAATAAAGAACAGTAGTTTGAGGGTCTCCCTGAGGTCTGCATCAGACTAGCAGACTGCGGGAGGACGGCTGATCAATATTGTGCTGAACTTGTAGCCTCATCATCATCAGTCTCATCATCATCATCATCACCACCATCACCAGCAGCTTCTGACATGAAGGAATACTCCTCGCTATCATCTTTGTCCGCCACTGGTATCTTCTTGCCTAGGTTTCCCCATTTGAAGATGGCCTTTATGCCTCTTAACATTTTTATCATAAACTTGCTCTTCTTATTGTTCCTCTCCTTCTCTTTCTTGAAGTCTGACTGGAGTTCTGCATGCGCCTTGGCCAATTTGCCGTAGGCTGACTCAAGTCTGGTCACTGATGCTGCCATCTTCTCATGTGACTCTTTCTGACTCTTCTGGGCATCTAAGTAACTCTTCATTTCTCCCTTGGAGAAGTACGAGGGCCAAGGCTGGAAGGATGAAGGACCACTCGAAAACTATGACACTAACTCCCGGATAGATGCAAGCTCAGAGTTTAGCACCCCAAATGGTCCCTCGGGTGCAGCTGCCTGTGAAGATGACTCTAAACCAGCAGTCGTGGTGGTGACCTTCCTTTTCTTACTTTTGACTGCAGTACCCTCTACTGTCACTCTCAGTGGATAAAAAGGTTTATCAGCTGGTAGCCATCGATCGGTGCTACGCACCTCAACCTCTGCTCTCATGCATAGCTGTGTGATCAATAAAGGGAACATCAACCCTGCATCCTTGTCCTGCAAATACTCCCTCAGCTCACGCATGATACAGTAACCGACATTCAAAGAATGTCATCCAAAATGCACACAATGATCAATGCCCTGGTGTATGAGACATTTCCACAAGGAGACACCCTGTTGCATAGAATGCACAGCCACATTTTTGCTTTAGCTGTGAAGTCAATTGACCTTAAACCTTTTGTCATGTTTCCCTATTTGGCTCTCATGCTTGGAGGGTAGAGTTTGGAGACAAGACATTCCCTATTGTCACACTGATCTTTCTCTCGCACCGGCTCCATTGGATAGTTGTGAATCCCAAGAGTGTCATTTATATGTTCTATCCTAAACCTTACCAATTTTCCTCTAATGATGAGTTGTGGGTTGGCAAAGTCTGTGCGCTTAAGGTTGGCATAGAATTCGCTTACCCACTCCTCATTAGCTTTGCATGGAGTGGGAATGAAGCATGACCATCCGGAGGTATGGAGACGGGCATAGAAATCTGGGAGCTTCTCGGCCAATTTTTCCTCGTCGGTCCCCTTTTCAAGCATCTATATTTTTGTTGATGAGGTTGTCATAATATCTGCGCTGACAGTCAGCCGACATGAAGTGAGATTCAACAAACGGTTCCTCAACCTCCTCCTCAATTTCATGTTGTTGTGGGGCATTTTCGCTCATGTTAGGGTCCATTTTAGCTCAAAGTTCCTTTATAAAATCAAAACAAAGCCAGTCGGGCAATAGAATCATGTCAAGCAATTTCAAACACTGCAATTAGGCCAAAGAATCAACTTGAACGGGCCCGGGAAGGCCCTGTTGCAAAGCCACTGGAATTGGCATTCTGCCCAGTTTTTGCATCTGTGGAACAGATACTGCAGGAGCGGTTCCGCTTCTGCGGAATTTTCACCGCTTCTGTGGTTTTTCTCAGATTGGCCAAAATCGCACCTGCAAAAAAATCATCGCAGGTGCGATACCACATCTGCGGACCACGGATCGCATCTGCGGTGTTCGTCAAGTTGTTCAATTGCCCAGAATTATTTTATTTTTTTATTCTTAAACCCAATTTTGGCACCTAATTTATACTCAAGACTTCTAAATTAGTGCGCACTACATGAAACTCTGATTCTATTGAGATCGATTTAGTGGTACTTAGCAAGAAATTTTCTTTTGAACACTTTGTCGAACACCTTGCAAGAGGTTTAAAATGTCCTCTTATTTACACAATTTGGGTACAAAGATTTCCCACAAAAAATTTTTATGATATACAGCACACACAAATGCACTCTCAACCAATTTTCCTCACCCTATTTTCACACAAACCAGAGGGGAATGGGGAAATAGGGGACACGGCCATTGTTAGGGCAAAGAAAAGAAGAAGGAGAAGGAGAAGACAAAGGGAGAGAGAAGTAGATGAGAACTAAAAGAAATTACCTGAGTCTCGTGTGAGTGCAGTAGCAATCAGGAGCAGGGGATGTTTTGGAGATTGTTAGAGCTGGGGGAGTTAGGGCTGGGGGAACAAATGAAGAATGTACCTAAGGGAATGAAACTTCTAATATTTTAAAACCTGCTCGATTTCCGATGCGGTATTTTATCGCTTCTGCAGAGCCGCATATGCGGCCAAAAGAATGCTTCTGCAGAAACTGTCGCTTCTGCAGTATCAAAACCACTTCTGCATAACCGCATCTGTGATCAAAAATCCGCAGATGCGATTACACCAGAAGATTGATGCACAGATTTTCAGCCATTGTTTTTGTGTATTCCAACATCCTGAACTCCTTAATTCAACTCCAAAGAATTTGAAACTTCGCAGATTAGTCAAAAAAAGTATACTAAGCTATTCTAAAAAAGAAAATTTCAAAAACTACAAAAAAATTTGAAAACAATGGGTTGCCTCCCACCAAACACCGCATTTAACGTCGTGGCACGATGCAAGTCAACTTTACTAGTTTTCTCACCACTTGGATGATATGAATTGTGCACCTTGCTTGGAATCAAGCTTGTGACCACGAGAGATAGGGGGTTGTAAGTCGATGATCAAGCCAAGCCTTAAATTCTCATTTTGCACTTCTTGGCTCTCAGGTGAGGAATGTCATTTTGCTTTCTTGTTCCCTCGAATTGTAGGATGTATGGTATGAGTTTTTCCTCCTCGCAGTTATTCATTGATCCGTGTAGTTCAACTTCCATATCCCTTCACACTTCTAATGTTGAAAAATTCTTGGAATATGACTTCAAACCTCCAACTTGCATTTTTTCAGATTTTGACATCCTCTTTTTCCCCCGACCTAGAGTCAATCTCAACCAAATTTTCATTTACACCGGTTGACTCTAATTCCATTTTTTTTTTGGCATCACTAACACTCATGGAGTCGGTTGGCGGATGTTCAATTCTTGATTCCTAAAAGTAGAGCTCACTTTTTCCTTGAAATCAGACTCTTCTTGACTTCCTTCCACACTCTCAAGTTGGTAGGCATAATGAGCCTCAACTAATATTTTCATTTGATCTTCCAAAGTGCGGATATGTTCATTATTGTAAGCCAAGCCTTGTTTCAAATCCTCGAGTGCAAAGTTGTGCTTCTCCTCATTTTCAAGAATGGTCTCCAACATGTGCATCATCTTCTCATTTTGAGCATTTGAGAGTTCTTCTTGGTTTTGATCAAGTTCCAAGGAAGCATTTTCGGCTTCCACATATAAGAAAAATTCTTGGCTATCATTAACTTCCGAGGCTTTTTGGACCTCTAAAGCTTCAACCATTTCTCCCATTTGTGAGTGCAACCTTGCAAGTGCCAAGTCATTTTGGAGACTATTCTCCAAAAGCTCCTCCAAGGCACTTTGTTCTTTGTTTCCTCCTTCAAGTAAGCACTCCAACATGAGCTTGAAATCTCCATTTCGTCCATGCTCAACTTCTTCCACTTCCATAGCCCTATTAATTTTCATCAGAAAAAGTAGATCATCATAGTGGGGGCTTGGGGAAGGGAAGGACAAATAAGCACAATCATCCCAATGACCATTTTGAAAACCACAATTATCACAAATACTCCACTCATGGGTTTGAGATTGTGTGCACAATCCACTCCCGGGAGAATTTAAACAAGTTTGCCACGAGTGTGGTCCTCCATAATAAGGACAAGGGTCATCAAAGTATAAACAACTACCATCCGACCAATTTTCATTATATGATGCCATTTTTCAAAAATAAGAAAAATAAACAAGAAACAAACAAGAAAAGTAGACCAAGGTAAGAAAAATTAATTACACAAATATTCACAAGTTTGGACCAAAGCACTTACGTTTATTTCTCAAACAACCTAAATTACGCCAAATTGTTCCCCGGCAACGGTGCCAATTTTGATGACGTCCAAATCCACTACTAAAAAGTAAATGGACACGGTCACATGCAATATAATTTACCCAACTATAAGTCGGGGTCGAATCCCACAGAGAATAATATGTAGGCGATTAGGAATGTAAAAGAATTATCACTTATTGCGCAATGCCAAACACTTAGAATTGGTTTTTGGAAAATATTTTATATTTAAATGAGGAAATGTAAACTAACCTAGAAAGTAAGTAAAATTATCAATGGCTATAAGTATGGAAGCATCGAAAATTACACTCAAGTAACGATCCAATGTATTTCATGATTTTAAAAATATGAGCAAGCTTATGTTAATTAGCCACAGGTAATAATTCTCTATTAGCTTTTTCCAAAGACTAACAAGACTTCCTAAGTGAATTATCCCTAAAACAATTAAGATATTAAGCACTCCCGGATATGGCTACAAGTAGTTTAATCCTATCCCTAGGTAGAATCTATAAAATGAGGGTTAACGCCTCAATTTCTTGTTAATTAATCTTTCCCAACCCCAAATTATCTTTTCCAAAATTCATTCGGAGTTAATGGGCGATTCCTAGGGTTAGCTAATTCCTTTGGAAACATTAATGAACAATAATAATTAAAGAAACAATAACTCACTTCATAAAAGGATAAAAATCATTCAATACATAAGCACAACAAGGTATTTAATCCACACTTGAAACATGAATATTTTCATAAACAAGATTCAAGTGTAGGAAATAAATACTACACACTTAAATATTCAATACAAAACAAGGAAATGAAGAAATAAACATAAATGGGTAAGAAATCCTTAACCACAAGCTTGAAATCTTCAAAACCCAAGTGTGTGTGCAAAACCCTAGCTTCAAGACTTGTTCTCTCTAGTCTCTTGGAACTGAAAATAAGCCAAAAGATATCCAAAATATCTACTAGGATGAGTATAAAAATGGTTTGGGGTTAAAAACATGTGAAATGCCTTAATTGCCCAGGTCTGATACTGGTTAACCGCACCTGCAGAAGAATCCTCGCAGGTGCGGTTTACCAGGCGCAGATGCGCCACCGTAGAAGCGGTAATCTAACCACAGATGCGATTTCTTGCAAGCTCAGACAAATCCGCAGAAGCGGCTCTTTTCTCGCAGATGCGGACTCACAGGGGAGTTTTTGCTTGGTTTCACCATTTTTTGCTCAATTCCACTCCAATTGAATTCAAATCACTTCATGGAATCATTTACCTGAAAATCTAACAATACACACCATAACGACCTCATATTATAGTTAAAAGACATAAAAGCTAAAGAAAAGAGATTAGAATGAGTGGTAAAATCACCACTCATCATGCACACACCACTCATCTACTTTCAGGTGCTCCATTTGTGCCCTGAGATCAGCATTCTCTTTTGTCAAACGAGCCACTTCCTCATTTAACTCCGGAGCCCCTTGGGCCTGCTGACCTTCCAGGGTAGCATTCCTAGCCGTCAACTTTTGAATCTCCTCAGTTACACTATTTTGAGCATTAATGAGCTGTGAGATGGTTGATGTATTGCCTAACCCCCCATTCTTATCTATGCACTCACATTCTTCCAACGTTGTTTGTGAGAAGGTCTGCTTCTTGGTTCCTACCTTACCTTTCCCTAGCGGCACCTTGAAAAACTTAAACACTTGCGTAAGCAGAAACCCATATGGAAGACCATGATTACCATCCTTGAAGGTTGCTACTTTTTGCATGTGTTAGATCATGATAGCAGGCAGGTTGACA
The DNA here is from genome assembly GCF_000715075.1 of Nicotiana tabacum. Taxonomy (NCBI): domain Eukaryota; kingdom Viridiplantae; phylum Streptophyta; class Magnoliopsida; order Solanales; family Solanaceae; genus Nicotiana; species Nicotiana tabacum. The sequence continues at coordinate 25,266,886 of NC_134085.1, forward strand.
GGGTTAAAGCCATCCAGTTGCTCTATTAGAAATAGGTCAGACTTAGAAATCATGGACCTCGTCTCAGCACGAGGCAACAGAACTTTGTTCACCAGCTCGAAGAGCAACCGATAAGCAGGGAGTAATGCCTTCTTGTGAATCTGGTCCCCCTTTTGGTTTGCATTATCCTTTAGCACAGCATTCTGGAAATTATACTGAAACGCATCTTTCACACTAGGAACACCATCCGTAGGGACCTTTAGAATATCCCCAAATAGACTCACGTCAAACACAATGTCCACCTCATTCACCAAGGCACAGATATGGTCGGTATCAGCGGGAAAGAGGCTGGCATAAAAGCTTTGAACCTCATCCTCATACACTTTAGTTGCATCCATTTAAAACAGATGCCCCCATCGTTGAAACTCAACCATTGCAAGAACTTGACGCATACCAGCCATATCAGAAATTGTTGGATCAAAAGTGCAACCCAACAGGACCTTTTGGTGCCTTAATCATTCTGAAGCAGAACTATTTTCACTCCTCAGCTTTTTCACAGAACCAGGTTCCTTAACAGTCTCAGACTTTTGTTTGCTAGACTTCACACCACTTGATTTTACTTCTCAGACAATATTTTGCTAGAGTTCTCTCACAACATCCTTCAACTTTGAACTGGGGGTTGTAACATTCTCTGTGGAAGTAGATTCCTTCTTCTTCTGGGACCTTCTCACTAGGGAACTAGGTTCCTCAGTTGTTTCCTCCTCAACCTTCACCACTAGAACAGCCTTATCAGACACTATAATATTGTCTTTCACCAATCACCTCCTTTTTTGTCTTACTACTTTTTTCTACTCCTTTGAAGGGCAGAGTCATAGGCTACCTTTGCTTGCAACCTAGTAGTAGGTCTCTTAGTAGATGACTCAGGAGTGGACACTACCATTCGCTTGACTATGAAAGTATCAAGATCAATGTTGTCTAGATCCTCCTCATCACTAGACCTCATCTCAGGGACTTGAATGTCCAAGGGCGCAACAGCAAATGCAGGAGTAGAACTGGCCTGGGAGTGATAACCCTGACATGTATCCTCCGGAGAGGAGCCAGGTTCCTCACAAGAGGGCCCAGTAGTTTCTGCTAGTGCAGAGCCCTCAATAGCCAACATGGCTCCTTCTCCCACATACCCTGTATCTCGTTTCTCTGAGAGATTATCTCATGTAATACGCCATCAGCAGATACCACAAAGATGGTCGCGATATTTTCTTCCTTAATAGGCTCCATGGACACCATAGAATCTGAAGTAATAATGGTAAAAACCTCGGCGACCTCAGGACTCTTACCCTGTTCTCCATTTTTTCTTTGATCAATGGGAAACTCAGAAGATAGGGAAGAAGGGTCAACAATTTTTGGGTTTTCTGGGATAGTCAACTTAGAACTGGAGGGAGATGGTGAATCTGGGTTAGGAGTGATTTCAGAGATACGAACAGGCGTGGTTAAAGAAGACTCATTGGGGACGGACGACTCAATGGGGTTTTCAATATTAGAGACGACTAAGGCAGGGATTTTGGAGTTTGTGTCAACCATTGAAGAGATAGAGAAAAAGTTCTTTGGAGAAGTTCTAATGGAGGACTGTGGTTTGTGAAGAAAGGAGAGGGTTTTAAAAAGAGTAGATAATTATGAAGAGAGAGATAGGAACCGGTTCTAAAACAGTGGTTGTGCTTGGAGAAATGCAACGTTTCAGAAGGAGATGGAATGATTTGAAGTGAAGGGACGTGACAGCAGGGTCTGAAAAGGTGGATGACATGGCAGTTGATATTTGTACCTTTTCAATATGTGTATTAAAGAATGCACAGACTACTAACCTTTGGGACAAGAACCAGGTTCTTGACTTGTTATTGAAAATATCAATCCTCTTTTATCATCCATGTAATGCATCTACAGATTCTATACTCATCATGCGTGTTTACCTACAATTGTATTGAAGTGAGTTAGACTTGGCCAGAAAACACTTTAGATAGTTTTACCTGAAGGTGATTTTCATAGCCAATTGATAAGGAATCAGGTTCTCAATTGGGCTTCAATAGCCCCACCTTCACCCTGTTTCTTTCAAAATGTTCTCTGCTCAATGCTTTGGTGAAGATATCTGCAATTTGGTCTTCTATGCTGCAGAACTTCATACAAATCAGCCCTTTCTCTACATTGTCCCTCAGAAAATGATGTCTCACATCAATGTGCTTGGTTCTATTGTGTTGGACTGGATTCTTGGCCATGTTGAGTGCATTGGTGTTATCACATAGAAGAGATACACACTCAGTACACACTCTTAGGGGAGTACTAAGAGTTAGAGCTACAATGACTTGCCTATAGATGTTTTTCCTCATCATCTTTGGCGTCCTTTCACATTATCAATAACCCTTACTCGCCTTGAGATAATCCTTCTGTACCAAGGATAAAAAATTCCTTACTTGCGATGGTGACACTTAGTGTAACTGGCATATACAGTCCATTAAGCTTAACTTTGCTCAGATTGCTTGATTTAGGGAAGCGTCTTCCTGAGTGACCATTCTCTAAATTCATAAAGGATCTTCTTCTGTTGTCCATTTTATTATCGCCCGAACGCAATCTGAAATTCTCATGATGTTGATTATTATCAAATCACCCAGTCCCTAATTCATTTTTAGTTTATCTTGTTCACCAGTCCATACTGATTTCTATTACTCTAGGGTCTAACCTTTCCTTCTGTTATTCACGTTATAGTTGCGAACTTCTTTCTTGTTAGTTTATATGAGTCCACAAAACTATAGAGTACATGATCCTCTATGAATTTCCACTAAGAATACTAATGAAACAGTAAGTAAATGAGACACGGGATTTTTACGTGGAAAAATCCCACTCAAGGGGACAAAAACCATGACCTATACTTGTAGGTTTTCAACTTCACTAACTTGTAAACACTCTATTACAAGCCACTTTGTAATGACTCTATTACAAAGACTTAAACTCAACTAACTTGTGATACACTTATCATAAGCCACTTTGTCACTCACTAGTTACAAAGACTTTAAATTACGACTAACTCTAGTCACAACACAAACTCAGCAAGTTTATGGTTTTAAAAAGGGATTCCTAAGCAACGCTTCTAGATAAGCAATTTAGGAATTACAATAAGAACAATCACAAAGTTACAACTCAACTAAGGAAAACAAAATACTAGATTTAGGAACTGGTCCGTAGTAGCGTTTAACTTTGTTCTTCAAGCTCTTGAGAATTGAGTTCACTGTTTGCAGAAGGTTTGAATGCTTGAAGTGGATTCTCAAGTGTTCAAGTGATGTTTTGTTATAATGCTTTTGTTAATACACCCTTGATGGCATCACTTTAATGACGTAAGTACTTGGTAGGTCAAGGGCAAGTGACTGCAAAACTAATGCACTGTGTGCACTGTTTCTATGGTAGTCACTTTCCAACTATGCATAGTTGACTTTCGTACTGCTGTCCATGAAACACAAGGGATCAGGTCCTTGTCTTGTTTCTCCATTTTCTACACTAGCAGCAGTTCACATTAGCTAGAGTCCAGGTTGGAATCCGTTCATTTGTAATGTGTACCAAGTGTGGAAGGTTCCATACCTGGTTCTTGAAAGTAAGTTTGTTAGATCATCAAAACATAAGGCAAAGACATTGAAAACCCATCATTTCTCGAAATGAGGATGTCACTGTATGGCCTATACTCTTTTGTTGTCTTATGATAAGTTGGTATTTTGCCAACTTATCTTGTCTTTAAGCCAATATTTTTGCTATGTTTAAGTGATAAAATCATGTGTTTAATGCCATTTACTTCTATATTACAGGTTCTATGTGATTTAGAAGTGATGTTGAGCAAACCAAGTGAAACGAGTCAAAAAGAAGCTGAAAAGGAGAAAATCTGGAAAATTCCCTCAGTTTTCGCAAATACAACACAAACCTGGGAAATGTGAAGCAAGCAGTCGTGGGAATTGCGAGTAATGCATGGGAATTGCGAAGAATGACTATACAAGCTTATTGATACCCAATTTTTCCCTATGTATATTTTAATATACAAATTACCTTCAAATAGCATATATATGTATATATAGACATATCCAAATAGCTTATTATTTTTCTCTTAATTTTTAAAGATTTTTTAACCAATTTATTTCCCCTATTTTATTCATAAAAGATCAATAATAATTACCAAATTATTATTTTTTGGTGATTCATTTATTGGATTTTCATATTTATACTAAAATATAGCTGAGATAATTTTTGCATATTTTTACAAATTGATTTAGTATTTTTAAAGCTAAATTGTATATAATTGCAATATTAGCCTTTTTTTAGATTTAATTGTGTTTATATCTATAAAAATTAAGTCCAGTATTTTTAATTTGAAAGTTATGTACTATAAATCATTTTAGTACCATTAATATATTTACATAAATTATTTTATTATTTTTTATAAATCAAATAGGAAAAATTGGCTATTTAAATGTTAACCCCATTTTATTTCAATTATAGCCTGATTTTGAACCCTATTTGAAGCCCAATTACTCCGACCCAATTGCAATCTGAATCGACCCAAAACCTATTCTATTAAACCGCCCCACTTACCCGTTCAATCCAGGACGTTGATCAAAATGATCAACGGCCACTAGACCCCCTTACCTTAATTAATCTCAAACGACCCCCCTAAACCCTATCATTCCTCACAACACTCTGCCTCTGAATCCCACTCCTCTCTCAAATCCTCTCTACACCACCCTCAAACCCTAGCCGCCGCCACCCTAATCCGCCTTAATCCATGGCCTTCCAAGGTCATCGGAGACCTGTATCAGCCTCTCATGGCTTCTACGTGTTCGTTCTATGGTCTAATGACCAGATCATGAAGGGGCTTGGTCCAGACTTTACTCGATGACTGTTCTCCGGTCATCTCTGATCTTTCTCTGGCCATCCATGGCCATTCGAGTCAGACCTTTGACTCGTCTGCTTAGATCAAGGGCTTTCAAGGCCTTTCTCGTTGCTTTTTGGGTTCTTCTGAAACTCTAATCTCTAAAGTTCTTTTGATTTCCTTCAGACCTATTTTAGACTTATGCTTGCTTTGAACTTCTAAGTATTTTCTCGAAGATTCTTTAAAAATTTTCTTTCAAAACTCTTTATCTTTTCCGATTAGGGTTTTCTTGTTAAGTTATTACAAAACTTTCTCTGATTTTTGACATGTTTTGCTATGTTTGCTCGTATTGTTCTCCTCTCTAAGTTTGCATGATAAAAACCCTAATTTCTTCTGAGGTTTCTGAGTCCATTTGTTAGTATTTGTTTGATTTACTTGTTTATCATCTCTAGACTCTATTGGTGTTGAAAACCCTAATTTTTGGGTTTATTCGAGTTCCTGAGACTATTTGTTTGTCTGATTTACTTGTTTATCATCTCTAGACTCGATTGGTGTTGAAAAACCCCTAATTTCTTTTGGGTTCAGTCGAGTCTCTAAGTATTTGTGTAACCTGTTTGCTCATCATCTTTAAACTCGATTGGTTTCAAAACACTAATTTCTTTGGGGTCTATTCGAGTTTCTGAAACTGCTCGTGCAATTCAACTGTTTGAAGTTGATCGACTTGATTTGAAATTCCTTTGTTTCAGCATCTCTTTTCTTTATGTGATTCTGGGTTCTTACTATCTTCGAAACTCGACTATGTCTTCAGAAGGGTTTTTCACTTGATCCTTTGCATGCTTCTGATACTCTCTCTTTTCTGTACTACTAAGTCAATGAAACTTGACCTATGTGACTATCATGCTTCGAATGTTTGTTGTCTACTAACTTTGTGCTATTATTGCATGATGTTTCTCTTTGCCAATAGTTTGGCCTCGCATGTCTAGTGTCTGTGCACTTTATTTATATGTTGAGTTTCCTTCTTGACTGATCTTCACTTTTGGACTGATTTCAAACCTTTCTTTTGTGAAATTCTGATTTCACTCGCCTGTTAAGGTTAATTGATTCTTTTCCTTGTCTTGCCTTACTGAATCCCTTCCCAAAATTAGTGTATTTTTGTACCTAGACTCGATTGCTTACTTAATATTCTACTACTTCTTTTATGGAAACTATTAGCCTGCTTACAAATTGATTTCTTTCCTTATTTTGAACCTGTCACTTCCCGTTAAGCAAGTGATCCCTTAATTAAAGGCAATCACTTGTATAATTGATTCTGAATTGTGATTGTTTCCATGTGTGTATCTTATTACTTCTCTTTTACTCGTTTTCAAAAGCTATAAATACCATGTACTTCTCTTCTTTCAAACACGAATAATTTTAAGTTCAGAACACACACCTACACTCAAAAACTCTCTTTTGCTTTACTGCTACTTGTGCTACTGTCTGTTTAGCCGGCTGAAAGCCAAGGCTAGACTTTGGAGTCTTGCTTACTTTTCTTTACTGCACTTTGCTTCTCTGACTGGTATGTTCTAACTAATTTTCAGCATCAACAACAACATGTTTCTTTCATTCTTGTTTGTCTCCAGTTTGTATTTAACTAAGTTCCATTATTAAGCATGTTGTGTTCTGCCTTTTCTGTTCTGAATTAATGTTTCTGTTACTTACTTATCATGGCTTGTGAACCTTAAATCCCCATCCCCAATGTGTTTGGTATTTGTGGTTAGTATGGGGCATGGCAGCATTGAACATTGTTGTCCATGACCCAAACTGGATCCCACTAGGATCATAAACTCCATGTTTTCTCTAGTTGTTGTGTGTTCTGGTTGTCTTATAGGCATGTCAGCATCTTCTATTGATGTGCATGCCCAAAGCTGACCCTTGCCTAAGTATATAGGCTCTTTGCAATGAATTTCCAACCCCTGACCCCCTTTTGTATGAAGTTATCAACTCTGTATTTTACTAATTACCTTTTCCCTACCACCCTTTACCCCTCTCCTTTACTCCCTCAGTTTTAAAACTCTATTCTTGCACTTCCACTCTACTCTTAGACTTAGGTTCTGCCCCTCTTGTATGAGCCCTGCTTTGGGACCCATGAGTTCCCTCTGAACTTGGACACATAAGGGCTGGCCCTTTCACACTGCACTCATCTCTATCTGGTTATGCCACTTGGGTGTGAGCACTGCCCGGGTCCTTTTGAGACCCTTAGGGAACTTTGACACACTCAAGTCTGAGAAAGACTTTGAAGAAATGGTATCTTAAGGCAGTTTATTCTATAGCTCAGGGAGGAACCAAGAATCAGGCTTCTTTTGGTTGTATTTTTATGTATTTTGATGTAATTTAGTATTTCTACTTTGTAATAAATTTGTAATTGTGCACGGCGAAATCAGGGGACCGATTTTCCCTCGGCATGATGCTTCGAAAGTAACCCCGAATGATCAAGATCTCGGATCAGTCGCTTCTTTCAGGATCCATCAATTCCTTGCCGAGAGCAGACGTCGGCTAAGGTCCCAATGAACGGAGGTATCCCCCGAGGGATGTACCCGGGGTTGACGAAATCTATCCAAGCGGCCCGACGCCAGCCCTCATACGACGTAAATATAAACGGGCTGTCACATCTCATTTTGTTTTGTTGTACTATGTATTTCGTACTAAGTATGGACGTCCCCTTCCTATAAAAAAAGGGTAACCAACACCTTGTAAAGACACCCCAATTGTCTTATTCAAGAACAATAGTATATCTCTCTCTCTTCTATAATTCACTTATTCTCTCTGGTTCAAAGTCATTTTTTATGGTCATTCTCCTCGTTTGTCATTTAATACCCCTCGAGGCCGCCTTAGCATTTATCGTTTTCTTACTTGTTCTATATTACTTTGTCCAATATTGATAGCATAGAGCTTTGTTTAGCCGTATTTCCACCTGTTATCCCATTCCCGATCGCCCTCAGTAGCTCGAGCTAGGCTCGAATCTTGTCCCCGAGGTCCCCATCGGCCATCTCTACCCCCAAGCAGAAGGCCCCTATAGTTTGGTTACTGCCAAGCTAACTCACATTTCATCATTGTATTTCACGTTTTTAACACTAACTGCCCAAACAAACTAGCTCGGGAATAGATCACATATTTTTAGAATCACATTTACAAATTTAATTGTTGTTACCATTTTCACGGTAATTAGTAATAAATACTCGGGGATGGCTAGTGAAAAAGGTTGGGTGATTATACATGTTCAAGGGTAGAAAACATGTCTATAAGATTACTTTTAATTCTGCATATTCGAATTGTATTTAGAAACCATGTCTATAGGACTTACTTTAAATCATGTTTGTTCAACCTCACATCTAGATAACCTGCCTATAGAAATTAGCTAAAATTCTGCATGTTTGTTACCATTTAGATATCATGTTTTTAGGGCCCAATTGGTTATAATCTAGCATCATGTTAAAATCAGTATAATGTATAGAAATCATGCCTATAGGAATTCTCAAGTAAAAGTCTTGCATGTTTCTATTATCTACTAGATATTATGCCTATAGGCTTTAACATCACTGATTTAGATATCATGCCTATAGGGTTTAACACCATTCATTTAGATATCATGCCTATAGGGTTTAAATTCACTCATTTAGACAGCATGTCAAAGGTTTAAAATCAGCAGTTAGATGTTATGTCTATAAAGGTTTAGAATTAGTAATCGTAGATATTATGTTCATAGGAATAAAATCAGCAACAACGGATACTCTCATCTACAGGATCTAAAACTAGTCTAATTTTGAATTCGTCTACTCTGAACCAGTTTTAAGTAACTTAATCTCTTCTGGTTGAACCGATTTAGCAAGCATGCCTATAGGATTTCAAACCATTCGTTTTAAACTGTTACTACTTTTCCACATTCAGAATAGATACCATGTTCCTAAGGTCTCACCTAAACACTTAGGCAAGTCTTGGGTAATAATAATAAAATTGAACTCGCCTCTGTTAATTGTTAATCGCTATAATCAGCAGGCAAGCCTGATTCGTGTTTCCTAACTGAGTCATGTAATAGACCGGGCTTGCTGCAACAACAATGATCTCCTTCCCTCGAGTTTTTTCTAGAGTCAGACTTTACTTGTTGTTTGATTCATGCTATTGGATTACTTTATTTGAGGAGTTATATTTGAGCCTTCAGTGTTTATATGATTCCCCTTAAATGTGCAGTTTTTATATGTTTTGTATGTCGCCTTAGATTTTTCACCTTTGAAACTCCAAGTCAGCCAATATCCCTCCCTTTAGGAATAGTAGTCCTAAGTGCCTCCGGGACTGATAGGAATGGGGCGGGTAATAGCATGCAATAGTGGTCGACATAAATTCTCGGAACTCCATTCTGACTCTCGGATCAAAATTTCATTTATCAACCGGAAATCGCCGAAATTCTAACTTCGCCAAAATAGGCTAACTTCTTCACCGGACCTCCAAAATTACTTCCGATTGCACTCCTGTCACGACCCAAACTGGAGGGCCATGACTAGCACCCGACCACACTTGCCGAGCACCAACGTACATTTCATCTAACCTTCATTATTATCTTTTAGGGCTGACGAGATCAATATAAATGGTAGACCTGGATCATGGACAACCAGCAATAAAATATGACGGCATGAACATACATAGCAGGGGATGACCAGACAATCAAGAAACTACATATAAGGTATGAGCTACCACGCTACTATGAAAGACTATACAACAAAAACTAGCTGATAAGGCATACCAAACTATACATGAGTCGACACCTGTCTATGAGCCTCTAAAGGAACATAAGTGCTACAACATAGCCGGAACAGGGCCCCGACATACCCATAATGTCTATAACAAAAATGCATACCAAGACCAAGGCAAGTCCGGAGAAGGGATCTCGCCAATCACCGCTGAACTGGACAGCCTACTGTGGTGGGGGAGCTGCACCTGCCTATCTATCAGGACCTGCAGCACGACATGCAGCGTCCACAAATAAAAGGACGTCAGTACGAATAAAGTACTGAGTATGTAAGTTAGGGAACCATAAATACGATCAGTAATGTAAGCAAGGATAGAGAATATACAACCTGTAACATCTTAGTACCTCTGAGGGCTACTTACATGAAATGTATGATACATATGTATAAATACATAAACCCTTAAAACATTCGCCTCTGTGGGCATCATCATCATCATATCGTACCCGGCCATAATAGGCTCGGTAAAATTGTACCCGGCCACGTGGAGCTCGGTAAAACCCAACTGATCAGTGGTTGCACATAGGTGTCGTACTCGGCCAACTATAGTGTGGCTCGGTAGAGTAAAATAGATACATATATATAATGCATGCCCGACTCATGGAATCACATTCTAAACCTTTCGGAGTGACGTAAGGTCGGTATCCTCTGTACACGTTATTAGGACTAACTCTTCACTATGAACCTTATAAGAATCAGGAAGTACCAACAACATTGATAACATAAGAATAAGAGAAGCAACATTAACATCAATCGTTCCATAAGAGGGAAAACAATGTAAGTACTGCTAGCTTCTAAGAGTAGAGTATCGTGGAAGCTCGTTCATTACATTATGTACAATCGAAGTCGTGCAAAAGAAGGAAAGGGATAGCCTCACATACCTTGTATATACTGCCCCAATCTCAAGCTATGCAATTGTCAAAACTCCTTAGTCTACAATAAGAGAAACGATACTATCGTTATCATTTAAGCGTCATAACTATTATGTATCGACCACAACCTATTTTACGATGAAACGGACAGCACCTCCCCTATATATATATGACCTCACACCATTCAAAATAGTCACCAAACAGCCCAAACAACATCAATAATAAACATATTGAGCCTCCCAATATAGTCCACACACAGCCTAATCACTCCATACATACGACGACCACCATAGTCGTGTCAAACAACCTGGAAATGTTACGAATAACTATCATCCCACAACCTTACATATATATGGTGTTTATCCACACCATTACTCCTCCAAAACTCCACAAAATAGTAGTAAAATATGCAGCCCAACAGCAACGCAAAACAGTCCACAAAACAATAACATTACTACCAAGCCTTTCGATATATATTTCACAAGTTCTAGCTTCAATGGCTTAGCCGCAACTTGGATAATCTTAAATACATATAGATTAAGAGGCTACTTACCTTTATATAGAAATAACAACTCCAATTTTACCTTAAATTTCCATGAAATATCCCTCCAATGCTGCCACAACAACAAAAAAGCGAAACTAGCGATCAATTAGTGTTTTCGGCACTAGAATCACTTTAGAAGGCTTGAAATCACCTAGGATTGATATTAAGAACATGAGGGAGTATTTAAAGAACATAAACCCTTTAAAACAACCTCCCACACGAGCTGGAACGACACAAAAATGAGCAACAACAAGAAGAACAAGAGACTTACTAGCGCCACGGAATTCCCGACACTTGATTTGTGTTGTTTGCCCCTTTTTGGGTCTTGAATCTTGAGAGAACCTTGAGAGGATGTTCCTAGGGTTCTAAGGTCTGAAAATAGTGAGAAGAAATTACTTAAAACGGGTTGGAGGCATCCTATATAGGTCCAAATATCTTAAACCGCCTTAGTGGGCCCCATAGAGAGGTGCTTGGCGCAATCTCGCGAAAACGCGAATATCTCTCTACTACGAGATCATATCGATGAACGGTTTAATGAGTTGGAAATTAGACTCATATATCTTTAATTTGGTTGGTATATCACCCCGTAATTCCTTGTAAATTAGGAGAAAAGATTAGAAACATTTGACCTAATGTTTAAGTAAAATTATGAACCTAAGTTGCGACAACTTTTGTCGACTTTTGTTTCATAACTCGTTTGACTTCAAGACTTATGATACGGATATTATATGATTAAAATACCTTAATAAATGAACTCTTGAGTGTATTAAGCACCGCTAGATTACTTGAAAATACGAGTTACAACATCCTTGATTCATTTAACTTCTAATACTTGTTAATCACCCTTATACACTCTTGTATCACTTAAGACCAATAGGATTGACTTCTTATCATCTCAAAGATAATTCCTTCTTGGATTTATGTTAACTAATATATGGCATGAACTAACACATGTGGATATGGGTTGTAACACCCTCCCCCCTTAGGAACATTCGTCCTCGAATGTAAGGGTTTATGGGGAGTTTAAATCATCGTGGATTCCAATGGAAATTTCCGATCAATTTTCCCCTATAAAATGGTCACTAGAAAAACTTGCAAGTAATTAAGCCCAACATATGGCTTCACAAGGCTACACAAAGCATTATGCGTATTTACATTATCTACATATCACCATTTTGTATTAAGGAGGAGTATTCTCAAATTATTGCTTACCTCATAGAGCCGTTTCACCTTCCAATGTATCCTGTCTTCCACCAGCATCCTTGTTATCTTCATTCTGGAATAAGTAAGGGTATTTAGACTTCATCTCCTCTTCTGCTTCCCATGTCATTTCTTCCATATTTTTGTTCCTCCACAATACTTTGACGGAAGCTACATCTTTTGTTCTCAGCTTGTGGACTTGCCGATCTAATATCGCCACTGGCACTTCTTCATATGATAGGTCCTCTGTAACTTGTACATATTTGATAGGGACGACTCGAGAAGGGTCTCCAATATATTTTCTCAACATAGATACATGGAATACCGGGTGGACAAATTCCAATTCGGATGGCAATTCTAACTCATAAGCAACCTGTCCAATTCGTCGAAGAATTTTATACGGTCCGATATACCTTGGATTCAGCTTACCTTTCTTCCCAAAACGCATAATACCCTTCATTGGTGAGATCCTCAGGAAAACCCAATCACCAACCTCAAACTCTAGATCACGACGTCGGACATCAGAATAAGATTTTTGCCTGCTTTGTGCCGTCCTCAATCGCTCCTGTATCACTTTCACCTTCTCAATAGCTTGGTGAATCAAATCTGGCCCATATAATTCTGTTTCACTGACTTCGAACCATCCAACTGGTGATCTACATCTCCTCCCGTATAGTGCCTCGTATGGGGCCATTTTAATACTGGAATGGTAGCTATTATTGTAGGCGAATTCTATGAGTGGAAGATGATCATCCCAATTCCCCTTAAAATCTAGAACACATGCTCGTAGCATATCTTCCAGTGTCTGAATGGTACGTTCAGCCTGTCCGTCAGTCTGCGGATGAAATGCAGTGCTGAGATTTACTTGTGTGCCTAAACCTTTCTGGAAAGACCTCCAAAAGTTAGCCGTAAATTGAGCTCATCGGTCTGATATAATAGATACGGGCACACCATGAAGCCTAACAATCTTCTTGATATACAACTTCGCATAATCTTCAGCCGTGTAAGTTGTCTTCACTGGCAGAAAATGGGCACATTTTGTAAGTCGATCAATTATCACCCAGATGGAGTCAAACTTATGATAAGAGTGAGGTAATCCAATAATGAAGTCCATATTAATCACCTCCCACTTCCAGGTCGGAATCTCTATATTTTGAAGCAATCCACCGGGTTTCTGATGTTCTATCTTTACGTGTTGACAATTGGGACACTGGGCTACAAATTCTGCAATAGACTTCTTCATATTATCCCACCAATACTGCTCCTTGACATCATGATACATCTTTGTCGAGTCGGGATGGATGGATATCGGGATTGATGAATCTCATTCAACATCTTCTCTCGCAACCCTGCCACATTAGGCACACACAATCGGCTCTGGTATCTCAGTGCCCCATCTTTTCCGATCCCAAAAGCCATACTTTTACACTCTTGAATGCTTTCTCTTAATCGTACTAAGATAGGATCTTCATATTGTCGTGCTTTTACCTCGGCTACCAAAGATGATTCTGATGTATTCTGTACAGTAACACCTCCGTCATTAGAGTCTAACAATCTGATTCTCATATTAGCTAGCTGATGAAGCTCTTTAATCAACCCCCATCTACCTGCCTCAATATGTACTAAGCTTCCCATTGATTTACGGCTGAGAGCTTCTGCCACAACATTGGCTTTACCGGGATGATACAATATCTCGACGTCGTAGTCTTTCAATAATTCAAGCCACCTACGCTGCCTCAAATTCAACTCTTTCTGCTTGAAGATGTATTGTAAACTCTTGTGATCTGTGTAGATGTCAACATGGACGTCGTATAAGTAGTGCCGCCATATCTTCAAAGCATATATTACTGCAGCCAATTCCAAATCATGGGTTGGATAATTCTTTTCATGCTTCTTCAATTGTCTTGATGCATAAGCAATCACATTCCCACGCTGCATCAATACGCACCCCAAACCTATACCTGAGGCATCACAATATACCACATAACCTTCTGTTCCTTCAGGAAGAGTGAGCACTGGTGCAGATGTCAATCGATTCTTCAGCTCCTGAAAACTACGTTCACAAGTGTCAGACAACTAGAATTTGGTAGCTTTCTGTGTTAACTTAGTCAATGGTAATGATATAGAGGAAAATCCTTCTACAAACCGCCTATAATATCTTGCTAGCCCTAGGAAGCTGCGGACTTCTGATGGTGTTGTAGGTCTCGGCCAATTCTTTACTGAATCGATCTTCTGAGTGTCGACACTAATACCCTTATCAGATATCACATGGCCAAGGAATGCTACTGAGTTCAGCCAGAATTCACATTTGGAGAGATTAGCATATAACTTACGATCCTGAAGCGTCTGTAATACTATCCGCAAGTGGCCCGCATGTTCCGCCTCCGAACAAGAATACACTAGAATGTCATCAATGAATACAATCACAAACACATCAAGATAGGGCCTAAATATAGTATTCATGAGATCCATAAAAGTTGCTGGGGCATTTGTTAGCCCGAACGACATCACCAAGAACTCAAAGTGCCCATATCTTGTCCGGAAGGCCGTCTTTGGAATATCCTTCTCCCTAACCCTCACCTGATGATACCCTGAACATAAATCAATCTTGGAGAAATACTTGGCACCCTGGAGTTGGTCAAACAGGTCATCAATTCTTGGAAGTGGATACTTGTTCTTTATAGTAGACTTATTCAACTGTCGATAGTCGATACACATCCGTAAAGACCCGTCTTTATTCCACACGAATAGGACTAGTGCACCCCAAGGTGAAGTGCTAGGCCTAATAAAGCCCTTATCCAGCAAGTCCTTCAACTGCACCTTCAACTCTCGCAACTCTGTCGGGGCCATTTTGTATGGAGGAATAGAGATCAGTTGAGTGTCAGGCAACACATCAATTCTAAACTCAATCTCCCTTTCAGGAGGAAGGCCTGGGAGTTCATCTGGGAAAACATCTGGGAATTCGTTGACCATAGGGATTGATTGTAAAGTAGGAGGTTTTGCCTCCGCATCCCTAACGCGAACGAGATGATAAATGTAACCTTTTGAGATCATGTTCCTTGCCTCAAGATAGGAAATAAACCTACCTTTCGGTGTAGCAATGTTCCATTTCCATTCAATGACGGGTTCACCCAGAAATTGGAACCTAACCATCTTCGTACGACAGTCAACATTTGCATAGCATGAGGCCAACCAGTCCATTCCCATTATCACATCAAAATCAACCATTTCTAACTCAAATAAATTTGCCGAGGTTTGAAGACTACAAATCATCACAGTGCAACCTCTATATACCCTTCTAGCAATCACAGAATCTCCTATCGGAGTAGATATCACAAGGGGTTTACTTATCAATTCAGGTTCAATGCCAAACTTATTAGCCACAAAGGGTGTAACCTATGATAATGTAGATCCCGGATCAATCAGCGCATATACATCATAAGAAAACACAGATATAATACATGTAACAACATCTGGAGACGACTCGAGATCCTGTCGACCTACTAGAGCATAGGTTCGATTTTGAGCACCACTCGAACTCGGCACTGCACCTCTACCCCTACCACGACCTGTCGACTGCTGAAAACCCCGTGCTGGAGGTCGAACTGATGAGGAAGAACCAGACACAGATCCAGTCGGCTGAGCCATACCATCACCTCCTCTATTAGGACAATCCTGCATCATATGGCCAGGCTGTCCGCACGAATAGCATGCATCAGAACCTCGACGACACAGTCCAAAGTGGGCCTTGCCGCACTGATCACAATGTGGTGTTGGGGGTCTCATCTGACTAGTATCCCTATGATGTTGCGAGCCAGATGCCCGCGAACTCTGACCTGGACCAGAATAGGATCGATCATATCGAGGCCTCTGAAACTTTGGAGGAGCACTAGCTACAGGTGGCGCCGAACTCCTCGAAAACTGTGGCCTGATGCTGCCTCTGAAGTCATCAGAATACCCTGCAAATCTCGCCCTCTTATGCTGGCCCCTATCCTGCTCCCTAACTGCCCTCTGTTGGCGCTTACGATCCTCTAGGGTCTGGGCATAAGCTTGAATACGGGAAATATCCATGCCCTCCACCAAAGAGGCTGTCGTACACTCATTTATCAGATGTGGTCCCAACCCATTCACGAACATATGCACCTTATCACTCATCTCGGCCACCATATGGGGAGCATACCTTGCCAAAGAATCAAACTGCATACTGTACTCTCGCACACTCATATTACCTTGTCTAAGGTTCAAGAACTTATCAGCTCTAGCTCATCGTATCTTAACTGGCAAGTAGTGACGAAGAAAGGCCTCAGAAAATTCCTTCCACACAGTTGGAGGAGGGTTCGGACCCCTGGATCTCTCCCAACTATCATACCAGAGAACCGCTAAAGCCCGTAGCCGATAAGAAGCCAACTCTACTGCCTCTGTATCACTAACATGCATAACCCGAAGTGTACGATGAACCTGGTCAATAAAAGTTTGTGGGTCCTCCTTGGGGTCTGATCTGGTAAACACTTGAGGGTCTAAATTAATAAAATCACGAACTCTTGTACTAACTGGTTTCTCAGCAGCACCTGAATTCTGCCTCTGAGCATGAGCAGCTACCAAGCTAGTCAATAACTGCAAAGCACTCCGCATATCCTGGTCTGGAGTGCCAGACGGAGGAACTGGAGGCGCTGGGTGCCTTCTAATATCCTCTGGAGGAGATGGAGTAGATGAGGTATGAGAGGGCATCTCACTCTGAGCCTCACTTTGTCCTTCTCTGACTTGTGGCACCTGACTGGTACCCTCTCCCGCTGCTGTATCAAGTCGTCTACTAACGTTTGCTTCCTAGTTGAAGGCATCACTGGAAAAAAACAAGGTGAATATTAGAGACGAACACTTACAACTCAACTCTACGCACGATCTAGATTCAGGAAGAAGGTAACAACCCTAGATGTCATGTAGCCTCCTGATTATAAATGTGGCGCGCTACACATCCATAATCAAGAATCTACTAGACACGGCTCATAGACAACCCCTAGGACAGACTTGCTCTGATACCAAGTTTGTCACGACCCAAACTGGAGGGCCATGACTAGCACCCGACCACACTTGCCGAGCACCAACGTACATTTCATCTAACCTTCATTATTATCTTTTAGGGCTGACGAGATCAATATAAATGGTAGACCTGGATCATGGACAACCAGCAATAAAATATGACGGCATGAACATACATAGCAAGGGATGACCAGACAATCAAGAAACTACATATAAGGTATGAGCTACCACGCTACTATGAAAGACTATACAACAAAAACTAGCCGACAAGGCATACCAAACTATACATGAGCCGACACCTGTCTATGAGCCTCTAAAGGAATGTAAGTGCTGCAACATAGCCAGAACAGGGCCCCGACATACCCATAATGTCTATAACAAAAATGCATACCAAGACCAAGGCAAGTCTGGAGAAGGGATCTCGCCAATCACCGCTGAATTGGACAGCCTACTGTGGTGGGGGAGCTGCACCTGCCTGTCTATCAGGACCTGCAGCACGGCATGCAGCGTCCACAAATAAAAGGACGTCAGTACGAATAAAGTACTGAGTATGTAAGGTAGGGAACCATAAATACGATTAGTAATGTAAGCAAGGATAGAGAATATACAACATGTAACATCTTAGTACCTCTGAGGGCTACTTACATGAAATGCATGATACATATGTATAAATACATAAACCCTTAAAACATTCGCCTCTGTGGGCATCATCATCATCATATCGTACTCGGCCATAATAGGCTCGGTAAAATCGTACCCGGCCACGTGGAGCTCGGTAAAACCTAACTGATCAGTGGTTGCACAATAGGTGCCGTACCCGGCCAACTATAGCGTGGCTCGGTAGAGTAAAATAGATACATATATATAATGCATGCTCGACTCATGGAATCACATTCTAAACCTTTCGGAGTGACGTAAGGTCGGTATCCTCTGTACACATTATTAGGACTAACTCTTCACTATGAACCTTATAAGAATCAGGAAGTACCAACAACATTGATAACATAAGAATAAGAGAAGCAACATTAACATCAATCGTTCCATAAGAGGGAAAACAATGTAAGTACTGCTAGCTTCTAAGAGTAGAGTATCTTGGAAGCTCGTTCATTACATTATGTACAATCGGAGTCGTGCAAAAGAAGGAAAGGGATAGCCTCACATACCTTGTATATACTTCCCCAATCTCAAGCTATGCAATTGTCAAAACTCCTTAGTCTACAATAAGAGAAACGATACTATCGTTATCATTTAAGCGTCATAACTATTATGTATCGACCACAACCTATTTTACGATGAAACAGACAGCACCTCCCCTATATATATGACCTCACACCATTCAAAACAGTCACCAAACATCCCAAACAATATCAATAATAAACATATTGAGCCTCCCAAAATAGTCCACACATAGCCTAATCACTCCATACATACGACGACCACCGTAGTCGTGTCAAACAACCTAGAAACGTTACGAATAACTATCAGCCCATAACCCTACATATATATGGTGTTTCTCCACACCCTTCCTCCTCCAAAACTCCACAAAATAGTAGTAAAATACGCAGCCCAACAGCAACGCAAAACAGTCCACAAAACAATAACATTACTACCAAGCCTTTCGATATATATTTCACAAGTTCTAGCTTTGATGGCTTAGCCGCAACTTGGATAATCTTAAATAAATATAGAGTAAGAGGTTCCTTACCTTTATACATAAATAACAACTCCAATTTTACCTTAAATTTCCATGAAATATCCCTCCAATGCTGCCACAACAACAAAAAAGCGAAACTAGCGATCAATTAGTGTTTTTCGGCACTAGAATCACTTTAGAAGGCTTGAAATCACCTAGGATTGATATTAAGAACATGAGGGAGTATTTAAAGAACATAAACCCTTTAAAACAACCTCCCACACGAGCTGGAACGACACAAAAATGAGCAACAACAAGAAGAACAAGAGACTTACTAGCGCCACGGAATTCCCGACACTTGATTTGTGTTGTTTGCCCCTTTTTGGGTCTTGAATCTTGAGAGAACCTTGAGAGGATGTTCCTAGGGTTCTAAGGTCTGAAAATAGTGATAAGAAATGACTTAAAACGGGTTGGAGGCATCCTATATAGGTCCAAATATCTTAAACCACCTTAATGGGCCCCATAGAGAGGTGCTTGGCGCAGTCTCGCGAAAACGCGAATCTCTCTCTATTCTGAGATCGTATCGATGAACGGTTTAATGCGTTGGTAACTAGACTCATAGATCTTTAATTTGGTTGGTATATCACCCTGTAATTCCTTGTAAATTAGGAAAAAAGATTAGAATCATTTGACTTAATGTTTAAGTAAAATTATGAACCTAAGTTGCGACAACTTTTGTCGACTTTTGTTTCATAACTCGTTTGACTTCAAGACTTATGATACAGATATTATATGATTAAAATACCTTAATAAATAAACTCTTGAGTGTATTAAGCACCGCTAGATTACTTGAAAATACGAGTTACAACATCCTTGATTCATTTAACTTCTAATACTTGTTAATCACCCTTATACACTCTTGTATCACTTAAGACCAATAGGATTGACTTCTTATCATCTCAAAGATAATTCCTTCTTGGATTTATGTTAACTAATATATGGCATGAACTAACACATGTGGATATGGGTTGTAACACACCAACTGTTAGAGAATAGAATAACAGAAGTTTAGTACTCCTTCTTTTCAAAATTAGCCTTTTAATTGCTCTTTCAAACATTGTTTACTTTCAATAATTATGGATTAAAATCCCCTCTTATTTGAGCCTTATTTGCTTATATGTTAATTGCACTCAAATTCACAAAGAACTATCTGGCCGGGAACCATAATAGTGGATCTTGAGGGGTGCCTAACACCTTCCCCTTAGGATAATTTCAAGCCCTTACCCTATCTCTAGTTACCAAACGAACTTAGAAATAAACCTTTTAGGTGTCCTAATGCACCATAAATTATTAGGTGACGACTCTTCAAAAATGCAAAACCCAGTTCCCAAAAGGAGCGAGTTGCCCTACACCCAAAATGTCATTAACCTGATTCTCTCGACGCGAGGAGGGAGAAAAGGGGGTGCGACAGCATGGCGACCCTGCTGGGGATTTTAAGCTTTCATCATTTCATATTGTTTTGTGAATTTGCATCTTTCCCTTTATATGTAGTTACTTGTTTAAATTCCTTTAAGCGTTTAATTTCTTTTACAAGGCAAAACTGAATTATCTTCTTCGTTTCTTTTCTCTATTGTTGTTTTAAATTATAAACTGTTGTATTTACTGTTTCTTAACATGCAACATATTTTTTAATTATTGCATAGTTATGCTCAACATCATATTCCACTCGTGCCAAATAAATTCTATAGCAATGCTTATAATGAGTGGTTGCGCTCATCCTATATTATTACCCCCTAAATCTAGAAAGGCGTATTTACGGTAAAACCAGTCGATCAATGGTGTAGTCGACGGTTCCGTGCCTTTTCCCTTGAGTTGTCCGCTCAAGGGTACCAGTCTAAAACCCCATAGAAACATTATTCTATTTAAACTGTGCATGCATCATGGTCAAACCTAGCCGGGTCAGTTATGTTGTCCGCATTATGACCCTTTAAGATAGCCTTGTCCCAAGTCCATTGGGTTTTGTCGCGCCCCCTTTTTCTCGCGAAATCGGGTTTATGACATTTGGGGGGACAACTCGTTCCCTATTGGGAATTGGGTTTGAATTGGAGAGTCGCCACCTAATGATTAAAGTGCATTAGGATACTAAGAAGGATTTTTTATTTAGAAACCAGAGATTGGGTAAGGGCTAGAAATTATCTCGAGGGGAAGGTGTTAGGCACCCCTCAAGATCCACTAGTGTGGTTCCCGGCCATGCTACAATTGTGACTTTAAATGCTCACATAACGGTTGCAAATAGTTAAAGTTGAAAGAAAATAAAGGGAAAAACTGGAGTTGAAGTTGTTAAAAAAATTGAAAGTAAAAAACAAACAAATAAAGGGGAAGGGGGTCCTTGGTTTACAAACAATATGGATCACATCAATGCAATACTCGGTAATTACTCCTCAGAAGAGGGGTTACACGTGGTATTAGTGCACTGGTCATCATATCCATATCTACCCTTTCCCACCCCGTTAAGGTATTAAAGCGCAGAATGGTTTTGTTACTTATTGCATGCTATTACCCGCCCCAATCCTATCAGTCCCGGAGGCATTTGGGACTACTAGTCCTGAAGGGAATGGAGATTTGGGCTTTTGTGGTTTTAAAAGGATAAAATTCTAAGGCGACAATCAAAAACACATAAAGCAGATATGGGAAAACATATAACAATTAAAGGCTCAAACAGGCCTCCTCAACTTGAAAACAGATTGTTTAGCATGTCTTGCACATACTGGTTATGGTCTGATTAAAACTTAAAAGGGGAAGTAGACTAATTTATTACATATTTCGGATCAGAAGTCCGAATCAGACCTGCCTGCTGGTTGTAATTTAACGAATTCTGATTCAATTAAATGGTTTACCTTATGGCTTGCCTAGGTGAAACCTATAGGCATGATATCTATTAATGCAGAAGAGAAGTATACTGATTTTAAAGAAGAAGACTTGTTGGTTATAGAAAACATAAGTTCTGCAGATATTAAGCATTGCTACTTCTGATTTTAGACTTATAGGCGAAATAGACGATTCAGATTTGGTTGATTGCTCCTATAGGCATGCTTTCTAGGTACTATTGATTTTAAAGCATTCATAGTCGAAATAAAAGTGCAAAAGTCCTGTAGGCATGGTATCTAGAATGTTGTTTGTTATTTAAACCTATAAATATGTTTGCCTAGTGATAGATGCATATGCAGAATTCAGGAAGTCCTATAGACATGTTATCTATATGATATGCAGCGTTTGGGAATGCAGAACCTATAGACATGTTTTCTATATGAAATGCAGAACCTATAAACATGATTTCTATATGAAAATGAAAATGCAGAACCTGCAGACATGGTTTCTATATGAAAATGCAGAACCTATAAACAGGATTTCTATATGAAAATGCAGAACCTATAAATAGGATTTCTATATGAAAATGCAGAAGTGAAAGCTGAAAGCAGGACATGATTGCAGAAGTATAATAATTACCTATGAACATGATATCTACCCCTTTTTGCATGCATGATTTACCCTCCCCTTTTACTAAAACCCCATAAGTTATTACAAGATTATTATAGCCCATAATGAATAAGAAAAGTAAAATTACATCAGAAAACTAAAAATTCCAACCAAGGAGAGCCTGATTCAGACTTCTGTCTGAAGCATGAAGTAAACCAACTCCAAAGATCAAATTTCCAAAGCCTTTCTCTTATTTGGGATGTGTCAGAGTTCCCTAAGAGTCTCAAGTGGACTCCGGGCAGTGCTTACACCCAAATATATTACAGAATTGGATTATAGTGCAGTGTGGAAGGGCCAGCCCTCAAATGTCCAAGTTCAGAGGGAACTCAGGGTCCCAAAGCAAGGCTCATAGGGGCAGAACTTAGAATCTAAGAGAGAGTGTAAGTGCAGGGAGGGGATTCTAGGGGGAAATCCAAGACAGGCTAGTGGTCATACCTAGCAATTGGAGTGCTGGTACACCCCAACCACCCTGTTAGCCACATTGTTTGGGAGTTATGATCCCCTAAGGGATCAAGTCCAGACATGAGCAACAACTTGGATGTTGCCATGTTCTGAACTTCAACTCAAACACATAGAAGGGGACAGGGGTGCAGGGATTCACAGTAGAAACATATGCAAAGAAATTGATATGGTGATTAACATTAAACATAGGCAGTAAAGCAGACAGGGGTGTAGAAGCTGTAAAATAAAAACATTGGGATGAGGCTGAAAACCAAACTAGAACATACCAGTTTCAAGGAAACAAGAAAAGAAAGCAGTAGTCTTTGAAGCCAAAGTGCAAGAAAATAGTCAGAATGCTATGATTAGAGAACTATGATACTTGTGTAGTCAGAATGCTATGATTAGAAAACCTCGAATAGCTAGGGTTTCAGAGGAACCCTAGAGCGAGAAAGGCTTGGAGAAGGTCTGATCTGAGTCGGATAAGTTAGAACCAGGCTCAAAACATCATCGTACGCCGGAGCAAAGCCGGCAAGGGCTATAGAACCTTGGATAAGTAGAGATCTGAACGGACACCTTCGAGGTCAGACCTCGAACCTTCGAATGCCAAGTGTTTGAGAGCAGAGGGAGATGAGTTTAAACCATCCATGGCCTGAGAGGACATGGATTCCGTTGAGATTGAGGTTGAAAATGGTAAAAGACGATTAGGGTTTCAAGAACCTTTGAGAGAGTTTGAGAGAGGGAGGGTATTCATATGTGGCTGATAGAAAGAAAATGAGGTAGGGTTAGGGGTGTGGGCAGATTAAAAAAGGAAAGGGGAAATCGTGGTCGTTGATCAAAATGATCAACGGCCTAGATTAAAAGGGGAGCCGAGCGGGTTGGATAAACGGGTCAGGGGTCGGGTTAAATAGAAATTGGGTTGGTCCGTTTGGGATTCAAAATTGGGTCAATTAGGGGGATTCAATTTGGGCTATAATTGAAATAAAATGGGGTCAGATTTTAAATAGCCAGTTTTCCCTTTTTATTTTATAAAAATAGTAAAAAGACTTTTGAAAATAAATTAAAAGTACTGAGTCAATTAATAATATATAACTATTAAAATAAAATATTAAAACCAATTTCACAATTACAAAATGCTATTAAATCTCAAAATAGTCTAGCATTGCAATTATATGCAATTTAGCTTATAAAATATCAAATAAATTTGTAAAAATGTATAAAAATTACCTTAGCTATATTTTGGTGTAAACATAGGAATAAAATAAATTATTCACCAAAATGATAATTTTGGGAATACTTATTAGTTTTTTTTGTACTGCTAAAATGGACAATAAATTGATAAAAATATCTTTAAAATTAGAAAAAAAAAACTTAAACACTTGAACATACTTATATATGCATATATATGCTATTTTGAAAGTATTTTTCATGTAAAGAATACATAGGAAAAAATTGGGTATCAACAGATGCCCCTCTTTTCCCGGGAAGGATGAAAGAGTTGTCGGGTAAAGATATGATGGCCAATTTGACCGAACGAAACGGCTTGAAGGATTTGACCATGATTTGGTTCCTAAGCTGCCTACATATCCCTGGTCTTATAGGAATCAGGCCATATGTAGTTCAGGATCCGTCGGCGGAATATGCCGATGGAGATTTTCCAAGAACGGACGCGATATTTAGGTTAGGAAGGATGGTTAAAGCCTAATAGGGTTGCGGGAACTAGAGCGGGATTGCTCCTACTGAGACGGTCGTTGCTAGCTGGTTTACCTGCAAATAAGCAATACAAGCATATATTGTGCATAAATTTAAACATGATGCAAGTTCCCGTCGGACCATGAATGTTGTCTTTAGACGGTTAGGATGACGTCCTCAGACCATGACGTCCTGGGCCATGAAGCGTATAATAAAGGATTTGCACATTATGAAATGGCGTTCTCGGGCTATAAAAATGGTGCCTCCGAACAATGACGCCTTTGAATAATGATATGCAAAAGATAAAGGGATCCTCAGGCCATGGCATGGCGTCTCGGGCTATGAAAATGGTGCCTCCAAACAATGACGCCTTCGGATAGGGTGGCGATATTTCAGCCCATGAGATGCAAAAGGTGGCGATCTTTCAGCCCATGAAATGCAATAAGCGACGATCTTTCAGCCGATGCAAAACGTAAAATAAAAGGTGGCGACCTTTCAGCCATGCAAGAAGTAAATGAAGTAGAGATCTTTCAGCCATGCAAGAAGTAAATGAGGTGGCGATCTTTCAACCATGCAAGGAGTAAATGAGGTGGCGATCTATGACGCCTTTGGATAGATTGGCGATCTTTTAGCCCATGAGATGCAGAGGGTAGCGATCTTTCAGCCGATACAAGATGTAAATGAAGTGGCGATCTTTCAGCCGATGCAAGATGTAAATAAAGTGGCGATATTTCAGCCATGCAAGATGTAAATAAAGTGGCGATATTTCAGCCATGCAAGATGTAAATAAAGTGGCGATATTTCAGCCCATGAGATGCAGAAGGGCTTAACCTCGGAAGGCAGAATAGTAGCCTTATGCAATGCATAGAAATGCAGATGGAGGTAGAGCTTAACCTCGAAAGGCAGAATAGTAGCCTTATGCAAAGTAGAGAAATGCAGATGGAGGTAGAGATTAACCTCGGAAGGCAAAAATGGTAGTCTTATGCAATGCGAGAGATAAAACGCGAGTAATAATAAAACTTCTTAGCTGATAGCTGATTGCGGTATTGTAGTTGCTGGGGACATTGTGTACGAATTGCAACTGTAGATAGGTGATGGTTCTGAGAGTTGTATTCCCGAGAGGTATGAGTGTATGAATGTATTCGATGATTTTGCGACTTGGGTACCTGCATCCAAAGAAAAATTGTGAGTTTTGTAAAAAAAGGGGGGGAAGGTTAGTTCGTCTCCCCGTTGACTTTGCTCTGCTCGGACCTGGTGATATTGTGCGCATCGTTGGGGTAGCGTCGCTAAACAAAGCAATTTTTGTAGCAGACATGCATGATTTAGTAAAAAATGGTGCAAATACATAATTAATAATAGCTTTCTTTAGATGAACCAACGACTGCGACGTTGTCCAAAACATTGCAACCTCTCTCGTTACAGAATTTTGAGGGTCCTCCTCAAAATTCTGCCCCAATTTACTGGGCTGCTGCTTCTGACGGCTGCTAACAATAAATAGCTGCAATCAACTTCAGAATTTTGAGGGTCCTCCTCAAAATTCTGCCCCAGTTTCCAATAGCGAGGGGAATGAGAATTTTATTGAATTGTGACCGAACCCATAGGGTTGCCTACGTATCCCCTCTTAAACGGGAATCAGGTCAGGCGTAGTTCAAATTATATCATAAAGGGAAGCATAAAGGTTACACATAGTATCGTTTGACTGCATCTGAATTGATCGGCTTTGGCCAAACTTCTCCGTCCATTTCTGCATTTATGAGGGCTCCTCCTGATAGAACCCGGTGAACCATGTACGGACCCTACCAGTTGGGAGAGAATTTCCCTTTGGCCTCATCTTGATGCGGAAAAATCTTCTTTAACACCAGCTGCCCTGGTGTGAACTCTCTGTCTCGGCTTGACTCTTTTGTTGAAGGCTCTGGACATTCTGTTCTGATAAAGCTGACCGTGGCAAACTGCATTCATTCTTTTTTCGTCTATAAGAGCTAGCTTCTCATAACGACTCTTCACCCATTCCGCATCGTCGAGTTCTGCTTCCTGTATGATCCTTAAGGAAGGAATTTCTACCTCGGTAGGAATGACTGCTTCTGTACCATAAACCAACATATAGGGAGTTGCTCCTGTTGATGTGCGGTACCCCAATAAAGCAAATAATAACTTCTCATGCCACTACTGATGCTTCTCTATCATTTTCCTTAGTATCTTCTTGATATTCTTATTGGCGGCTTCTACGGCTCCATTCATCTAAGGTCTGTAGGCTGTAGAATTCTTGTGTTTGATCTTGAAAGTTTCACACATGGATTTCATCAAGTCACTGTTGAGATTGGAATCATTATCAGTAATGATTGACTCCGGAATTCTGAACCGACAAACAAGCACGGACAAAATCTGCCACAACTTTCTTAGTCATTGCTTTGTATGATGCTGCTTCAACCCATTTGGTGAAATAATCAATTGCCACTAGAATGAACCTGTGCCCGTTTGATGCGGCAGGTTCGATTGGTCTGATAATATCCATTCCCCAAGCGGCAAACGGCCATGGCGAGCTTGTTGCATTAAGCTCATTTGAAGGCACCTTTATCATGTTTGCATGTATCTGACAGCGATGGCACTTTCGGACATACTGGATGCAGTCTGTTTCCATAGTCATCCAAAAATAACCAGCCCAGAGTATCTTCTTGGCTAAGACAAAACCGTTCATATGTGGCCCGCAGGTCCCAACATGGATTTCTTCTAGTATCCTGGATGCTTCCTTTGCATTGACACACTTTAATAACCCCAAATCAGGAGTCCTCCTATACAGGATTCTCCTGCTGTGAAAGACATTGTTATATAACCTCCGAAGTGTGTGCTTCTGAGTGTGATTTGCGAGCTCTAGGTATTCTCCTTTTTCCAAGTATTCTTTGATATCATGAAATCACGATTTTCCATCTACTTCTTCTTCCACATGAGCACAGTAAGTTGGCTGATCATGGACCTTTACCGGAATGGGATCAATGAAATTCTTATCTGGATGCTGAATCATAGATGATAGGGTAGCCAATACATCGGCAAACTCATTCTGGACTCTGGGGACATGCTGGAACTCTGTCTTTGTGAACCTTTTCCTCAACTCCTGTACATAATGCAGATAAGGGAGTATCTTGGAGTTCTTGGTTGCCCACTCTTCTCGGACCTGATGTATAAGCAAGTCAGAATCCCCGATTACTAGCAACTCTTGAATGTTCATGTCAATGGCCATCTTGAGTCCCAAAATGCAGGCTTCGTACTCGGCCATGTTGTTGGTGCACGGGAATCTGAGCTTGGCAGGCACCGGATAACGTTGACTGATTTCTGATACTAGAACTGCTCCTATGCCAACTCCTTTGAAATTTGCTGCTCTATCGAAAAACATTCTCCAACTGTCATAGGTTTCTGCAATATCTTCTCCTATGAATGATACCTCTTCGTCAGGAAAATACATCTTTAGGGGTTTGTATTCTCCGTCCACGGGATTTTCAGCAAGGTGATCCGCCAATGCTTGTCCTTTGATTGCCTTTTGAGTTACGTAGACAATGTCGAATTCACTCAGCAGGATTTGCCACTTGGCTAGCTTGCCAGTGGGCATGGGATTCTGAAAGATGTACTTCAATGGATCCATCCTTGATATGAGATATGTGGTATAGGCACATAAATAGTGCCTCAACTTCTGAGCTACCCAAATCAGATCACAACAGGTGCGTTCTAACAGAGAATATCGGGCCTCATACAGGGTGAACTTCTTGCTGAGATAGTAAATGGCTTGCTCCTTCCTCCCTGTTTCATCATGTTGTCCCAAAACACAACCGAACGCTCCATCTAATACTGCAAGGTAGAGTAATAGGGGTCTACCCGGCTCGGGCGGGACCTAAACTAGCGGCGTCGACAGGTACTCCTTAATTCTGTCGAAGGCTTTCTGACAATCATCAGTCCATTTGGTAGCGGCGTCCTTCTTCAACATCTTAAAGATCGGCTCACAGATGACAGTAGATTGTGCTATGAACTGGCTGATGTAGTTAAGTCTTCCCAAGAAGATCATAACGTCCTTCTCGTTCTTTGGCGGTGGAAATTCTTGAATAGCTTTGATCTTTGATGGATCCAGCTCTATCCCTTGGCGACTTACAATGAACCCAAGTAGTTTTCCGGTAGGAAATCCAAATGCACATTTTGCAGGATTCAGCTTCAAGTTGTACCTTCTCAGTCTGTTGAAGAACTTCATCAAATCTTCCATATGATTAGTGGCTTTCTTGAACTTGATGATAACATCATCTACATATACTTCAATCTCCTTGTGTATCATATCATGGAAAATGGTAGTCGTGGCCCTCATGTAGGTGGCCCCAGCATTCTTTAACCCCAAACAGCATCATCTTGTAACAATACATCCCCCACGGCGTAATAAAAGTCATTTTCTCAGCGTCCTCTTGATGGTACCTAGCAAAACAATCAACAAATGACTACAGCTCATGCTTGGCACAGTTGTCAATCAGGATGTGTATGTTTGGAAAGGGGAAGTCGTCTTTTGGACTAGCCCGGTTGAGATACCAGTAGTCGACACAGACTCTGACCTTCCCATCTTTCTTCGGTATCGGCACAATGTTGGCTAACCACGTCGGATATTCTACTACCCTAAGAACCTTAGCTTTGACTTGCTTAGTGACTTCTTCCTTGATTTTCAAACTCATGTTGGGCTTGAACTTTCTGAGCTTCTGTTTTACCGGTGGGCATGTCGGATCAGTCAGCAGTTTGTGTGCCACAATAGACGTACTCAAACCAGTCATGTCGTCATATGACCAGGCGAATATGTCCTCATATTCCTTCAAAAATTCTGTGTACTCTTCATTTTCTGACGGGGACAGATGAACACTGATGCGAGTTTCTTTGACATTTTCTGCATCTCCCAAGTTAACAACCTCAGTCTCGTCCAAGTTGGACTTAGGTTTATTCTCAAAATTCTCAAATTCTTTAACAACCTCTTCTGGTATATCATCTTCCTCTGAGTCTATGTCCATTTGTTGCGTTGTTTCGTTGCATGTCACAGTCGTCGATTCATCAAGATAAGTAATAGTAATGTTGCGTAAATAAAGTAAATAAGAGAAAGTAATAAGAGTAAGATTATAAAAAACTGAAGTGCTTTGATAAATTTCATAACGTTTTGAACATTGGAGCTTTTATTTCGAAATTAAAAATATGGAAAGAAAGTCAACTAGCGAAAATAAATACATGGTGCTTTGTTCAGCCTTGCTACCCCGTAGCTTTTCGGGCACTGGTGGTTCTGATGGTCTAGTTGTTGAGGCATGCTCCTCGGCTTACCGCCTGTATGTAAGGGCCTTCCTCCCCCTCCTACTCGAAAATAATGCAACAATCCATATTATCATATCCCAGGAATAAATTCCTCACTACTGCCAGTGCTTCCTCTTTTCCATCCCATAGATAACATCGGCCGACTGGAAGGTCTGCTCCAAATATGGTATCGGCTGCTCTAGTGGATAGTAAGGATCGCGCCATGGTGGTGACCAGTGGTTGAATTCCTCCCAAGTGTACTCATATCCCAGGTCGAAGGTGGTACCATGTTTCTTCAGCTTGATGGGCTTAGCGATCCCTTGGAGATTCTTGCCAAGTCCCTTGCCCAGTTCATATCCGCACCAATTCAATATGCTTTCGATTTTGTTGTCCCACCACTTATCCTTATCAATGGCATTGACTCGCTCGATGTGATGATATGTCTCCCCACCTATCTTCCTTCTTACTCCGATTGCCGGGATGGTTTGGCGACTGTATATGGGATTGCTACCGTCGCCGTGAATGATCACCTCTTGGTGATTCCACTCAAACTTCACTACCTGATGTAGTGTTGATACTACAGCCCCATCGGCATGAATCCACGGCCGTCCCAATAGCAGGTTGTAAGAGGACGGCACGTCTATTACTTGAAAGTCAACATCAAACCAAGTAGGCCCTATCTGCAAACACAAGCTAATTTCCCCAATGGTGGATCTTTGAGAACCATCAAAAGCCTTGACATTGATGGACCCATACTTGATCTCATGCAGACTCTTTCCCAATGTCCTAAGTGTTACCAACGGACAAATATTGAGGTTGGACCCTTCATCGATCAAGACCCAGGTGATAAAATAATCCTCGCATTGCACGGTGATGTGTAATGCCTTGTTGTGGCTCAACCCTTCTGGTGGCAGCTCATCTTCATGAAAAGTGATTTTGTGACTTTCCAATACCTTCCCTACCATGTTTGCCATTTCTCCTCCGGTGATATTGCTTGGTACATATGCCTCACTCAGTACTTTTAATAAGGCATTCTTATGTGCATCGGAACTTTGCAGCAAAGCTAGGATAAAATCTGTGTTGGTATTTTGTTTAGCTGATCAATGACTGAATACTCCTTAGCTTGTATCTTCCTCTAGAGGTCATCGGGCCCAGTTTCAGTGATGGTTGGCCGTCCAGAGGCCTGCTTGCTTGATTCAACCAAATGTTCTGGGGTATAGACCCTGCCGGTTCTTGTCATACCCTGTGCCACAACTGCTTCTCCGGACTTGGCTTTCCTTTTCCTTCTTGCCTTGGCTGTGTAGTCCCATGGTATGGCTTTCGTGTGGAATGAGGTTACGGTCGTCATTGCTACCGGAATGGGCACCCTTGCTTTGGAAGGTAATACAGCAACCTCAAATGGTACAGGTGCCTTTGGGGACCCAAACTTGACCTCAATCGGTACTGGCATCTTTGCAGAAGAAGGCGCTTGAAACTCAAGTGGTATGGACCTGTTCACCTCGGCGACTTTAGAAGGTTGAATTTGGACTACAATTGGATTAAGGGTGACTGTTGGTTTCTTATGATCGTCACCTTCTACTATCAAACCGATTGATCCCTTGGGATCCCAATCATCCTCTATTTCAATCATGTGAACACCTCCACCTTTATGGTCTGGTAAAGGGTTGTTGTGGACATTTGGAGCAGGCTTCTTTGCCACGATGATTTTGTTGTCAATCAAAGTCTGGATCTTATCTTTCAGAGAGCGGCACTCATCAATGGTATGCCCTTTCATGCCAGAATGGTATGCACAGGTTTTGTTTGGGTTGACCCATTGAGAGGGGTTTTCAAGGGTTATAGCAGGGATAGGGGTGACATACCCAGCAGCTTTGAGCCTTTCATATAGCTGGTCAATTGGTTCGGCGATGGCGGTATACTATTTGGGAGGTCTGCGATCGAAATTTGGTCGGGGTCTACGAAAGTTTTGGCAAGGGGGAGGTGATTGATATTGGGATGGTTGGGTATTGTAGGCTTGGTAGACGTGTGCTGGTTAGGAATATCTGGGTGAAGCAGGTTGGTATGTAGGAGGTGATTGATAAGTAGGCGGTGGAGTTTGGTAGGAAGGTGAGGGTGCTTGGTAATTTGGAGTGGGCTGATATGTAAGTGGAGACATTGGGTAGGTTTGGTATTTGACAGGTGATTTGGTTCTCTGTGCAACCATTACGGCACTTACGTCCGTTTTCTTGGATGTACCACCAGACTGTAGAGCCTTGTTTCTAGCTTGCAAGGCTTCCAGATTTGTAACCATACCGCTTTTGATACCTTCCTCGATCTTTTCTCCTAGTTTGATGATGTCAGAAAACTTATAATTCTCGATCAGCATCAGTCTTTCATAGTATTGCAGATCCTGAGCCCGGACGAAAAACTTGTTCATATGTTCTTCCTCTAAAGCAGGTTGGACCTTAGCAGCCTCTGATCTCCAGCGATTGGCATACTCGTGGAATGTTTTTGTGGGTTTCTTCTTCAAATTCTGAATATAAAACACATCCGGTGCATTCTCCGTATTGAACCTGAATCTATCCATGAATTTGGATGCCATACTCACCCAGTTCGACCACTTCTTTGGGTATTGGCTAATATATCAAGACAGAGCATCTCCCTTCAGGCTCCTCACAAAAAGCTTCATTCAAATCCTTTCGTCCTTTCCTACCCCGACCAGCTTGTCGCAGTATGTCCTCAAATGAACTCTGGGATCCCCTGTGCCATCAGACATATCGAACTTGGGAGGTTTGTACCTCTCAGGCAGTTCGACATCTAGTTGTATGCAAAGGTCCTCATAGTTCTCCTAATGCACCCTAATCATTAGGTGGCGACTTTTCAAATTCAAACCCAATTCCCAAAGGGAAAGAGTTGTCCTTCCAAATGTCACAAACCCAATTTCGTGAGGAAAAAGGGGGTGTGACAAATGGGAAGTATTCTCAAACTATTCAAATGCTCCCAATGGGAGAATATGGATACTGTGGAAGGCTTAGCAAGTAGATGATAACATAATTCAAGTTGGAACTCAATTGGTGCACTGTGAGATCAAGGATAGGAATTCAACTTTTAAATGTTGGCTTACTTTTGTATATGGTTATAATACTGTTGTAGAGAGATAGGAAATATGGAGTCAAATTATATAGATAAATAGCACTATAGTGGAGGCCTGGTTGATCCTGGGAGACTTCAATACTATGTTATATGTTAATGACGGAATTAATGGTAATCCAGTTCACCAGAGTGAAGTGGTTGATTTTCAAACTTGTGTTGATGATACTGGTTTGGGATTGTTGAACAGAAAAGGATGTTAGTGGTCTTAGTGCAACAAAAGAGAGGGTATTGATAAAATATACAGTAATATTGATTGGGCACTGGAAAACTCTTACTAGTTCATGCAGTATGGCTATATAGAGGCAGTATATGAGAACTATGGGGTCTTGGATCATTCACCCATAGTATTATGTATTGAGATTATTAGAAACCACTTACCAAAACCGTTTAAGCTTCTTAATGTGCTATTGTAGGAAGAGGAATTCAACAAGCTAGTACAAGAGGTGTGGGATCAAAATATAACTGGATACACTATGCATTCAGTTTGGCAAAAGCTACAGAGACTGGGGAGCAGGGCAAAAGGAATGAATAGAGTCTATAATTCAGTAGACAAAAAGGTTGAAATGCTTAAAGATCAGCTGCAGGAAATTTAGAAGAGGATAGATAATGATCTATTCAACAATAACTTGATTTTGGAGGAGAAAGAACTACTGATGCAAGTAGAAAAGTGGTAAGGTATACAAGAGAAAGTCTACCGGCAGAAGTCTAGGGCAATTTGGATTGCAGCAGGTGACTCAAACACAAAGTTTTTTCATGGAAATTTGAAGGCAAGGCAAGCTAGAAACAAAATCTCTACTATCTGTAATGAGCTTGGACAAAAACTAACTGATCCTTTATTAGTTGAGCAAGAGTTCGCATCTTTCTTTGAAGGTCTTCTAGAAACAAGGGCTTCTGAATTGCCCTGCCTTAATGTAAACATAGCTTGGAATGGTCCTTGCTTGAATAGAGAGTAGCAATTGAACATAATCAAGAGTGTATCTGATACTAAGATCCTACAAGGGCTTAAGGAATTACCAAGTGACAAAGCACCTGGCATTGATGGATTTCCAGTATAATTCTTCAAGAAATATTGGAATATAGTTGGAGAAGAGGTGATAAAGGCAGTCAAGGAGTTCTTTGAATCAGGAAAGCTACTGAAGAATGTATGCAGTGCAACTATTACATTACTGCCAAAAGTGGCTAGTGCTTCTTTTGTCAAAGAATTCCGGCCTATAGCATGCTGCACCACCATCTATAAACTCATTGCCAGAATTCTCACTTCAAGACTAAAAATAGTGGTGGACTTCATTGTTGGACCAGCTCAGTCAACATTAAGAAGTATTCTAGACAATGTTATCCTTGCTCATGAATTGGTGAAAGGGTATAACAAAAAAGGGATTTTACCTAGATGTATTATCAAAGTGGATATAAGAAAGGCCTATGATTCTGTTGAATGGTCATTCTTACAAATGGTACTGATGGAGTATGGGATACCTACTAAGATAGTGCAATGGATTATGGAATGTGTAACTAATGCAAACTATTCTTTATTGATTAATGGTGGCCTCACAAAATGATTCCAAGCAAAGAAGGGATTGAGACAAGGGGATCATATGTCCCCATACTTATTTGTCCTAGTGATGGAGTATTTGAGCAGAACTTTGAAGACTCTCAAGGACATTCCTGATTTCAATTTTCATCCAAGATGTGCCAAAATGAATCTCACTCATATCTGTTTTGCAGATGATCTGATCATGTGTTGCAGGGCTCACAAGATCTCTATTCAACTACTACTAGACAAGTTCAACCATTTCTCAAAAGTGACAGGGCTCATGGCTAATTTAGATAAAAGCTTTATCTATGTAGCTGGAGTTACCCAGGGGTTTAAAGAAATGATATGCTCTGACTATCAATTCAAACTGGAATCCTTGCCATTCAAGTACTTGGGAGTTCCTTTATCCTCAAGGAGCTATCTATTCATCAATGTATGCCATTAGTGGGGAAGATTACAAACAGAATAAAGTGCTGGAAATCAAAACTCCTATCATACAGTGGCAGATTACAACTGATAAGAAGTGTTTTATTTGAAATGCAGACCTACTGGGGGCAGTTTTTTTTGATACCTAAGAAGATTATACAGCTAGTAAACTCCATCTGTAGAATTTTTCTGTGGACATGAAGTTAAAGTCCTTCAAAAAGATCTTTGATTTTCTGGGACAAAATATGCATGCTTGTATCAGCTGGAGGTTTAAATGTTATAAACTTTGAATGGTGGAACAAGGCAGCACTGTGTAAGCTAATGTGGCCAGTACATTCAAAGAAGGATGCTCTTTGTATCAAATGCATACACTCAATGTATATAAAGAAGAAGGATTTCAATATTATACAAACTCCTAACTAAGCTTGCTGGCTGGTAAGGAAGGTATTTGATATTAGAGACTGGTACAAAAACATTGAATTCTTTGCAAACATTAACAAGTTTTGCAGAAGGGGACAGTTCAGTATTCAGAAGATGTACACTCTATCAAGACCTCAGTATCCAAAGTTTGGGTGGAAAGCCTTACTACTGGGTACAAGTATCCCTAGACACAACTTTATACTATAGCTAGCTCTAAATCACAGACTTACTACTGTGGATAGACTAGTAGCATGGGACATACAGGTTAACCTTGGATGTGTTTTATGTAAGAAAGGAAAAAATGAAACTATGGCTCACTTGTACTTTGAGTGTCCGTACTCAAGGAGCATATGGGACACTCTACTTAACTGGATAGGAGAGAAGCATCAGATTAGTTCATGGGAAGAGGAAGTCAAATGGCTGAGTGCAAAAATAAAAAACAGTCGAGCTTATGGAAGTATTCTTGCATTGTTGTTTGCAGCACTAATATACCATATTTGGATAGAAAGGAACATGCACAGATTCCCGGGAAAGGAGATTGATATGAAGAAGAAGTTACGAGACATTGTCCTTCAATTACATATCAAAGGACAACAGAAGGCAAAATGGAAGAAGTACTTAGAAAGAGTGAATAGTTTTCCTCTATGAAGTCTAGTCTAGTAGAGGAACTATTTAGTTTGTAAATGTTTATTTTTTATAGTATTTTGATGTTATCTTGAGTCTAACTCTTCAGTCCAAAAGAGTTAGAGGTGCTGTAAATATCATTTCTGGTTAAATAAAACAAAATTGATATTTGGCCCCAAAAAAAAATGAGTGCACCTTCAACCCAAAGGATAGGGTTCAATTCCTACTTTATCCCGTACAATTTATTAATCATGCTTTTTTTCTTTATTGTTTCCTTTTCTTTCTTGGTTCTACCTAAAGTTATTCTTTAAAAAAGCTTTCACTAATAACGCAAAATCATGTATACATAAAAAGATTTACATAATAGGATGGATGAAGAATTTTTTAAATAATTTTTAGCTTGCTATATATACAACAATAACAACAACAACAACAACAACAACAACAACAATAACAACAACCCAGTATAATCTCACTTAGTAGGGTCTGGGGAGGGTAGTGTGTACGCAGACCTTACCCCTACCCTGGGGTAGAGAGACTGTTTCCAAATAGACCCCCGACATCCTTCCCTCCAAGAACTTCCCACCTTGTTCTTGGGGAGACTCGAACTCACAAAAAGTAAGTAATGATTATATTATTGATAGTTTTCAAAGTATAAAAATTTGTCGAGGAAAAATAATGCTAATAATATTAATTGGAGTTTGCTCGTCAAGTTGGATAATTATAAAAAAAAAAAATTATATTATCAAGTTATATATTTATAAAGATATTAGTGCACCTACGCTCTTACAATCCTGGATATGGCTCTGATTCATCATTCCCTCGTGCTAACGCATGAGAGAAGAAGATAATTGAATGTAAAAAAGAAATTGCACAGAAGGATTATGCAAGAGAAATCTTAGTAATGGAATTCATATAGAGGCCATGAATCTCGGATTATTTGTTCTTATAGGACAAGTACCTCAAGTATCTGAAAAGTTAGAAAGTCGATTATGATTAGAAGTCCATGTAAATTCCTATTCTATCCTGCATAATATAATGGTTGAACAAATATTTTATGGGCATAAAAGTCGATTAATATTTTAAGAATATATTAATCGTTCATTATTTAGCGTAAAATATTCGTATTTTTTATAATTAATATAGATATAAATATAGAAGTTGGATATTTTTGAACTACATTTTAGTAAAATAATGTTTTAACTAATTTTTTCTTTGGATATTACAAAAAAGAAACGTCGGAGTATTATAGCAAAAACTGATCTTAAATAAAGATAAGAAAATCACTTTTTGGACAAAATTGATAAGAAATTAAAACCGATGGCGTTATGAGGAGCATAATTGTTGAGGATATGTATGACTTTTGGAGCTATTTCTGCTATTGAAATTGAGGAAGGAGTAATAAATGGCAGAAAGTATGACAAAATGATTTAGGTTTGTTTCTTCTAATTATTCGGAATTAGGTTTGTACTTTGTCCAATGTTATTGCCCAAGTCAAATTAGTATTGCATAACGGCTAATATTACACAGTTTCATCTTTTAGGATAATATCCTTCTAAAATTAATTTAACTTTTAAAAAATATAAAAATCAATTAATATTTCGAGGATATTTTCATCGTTAGTGTTTACAATATACAAATTCAGCTATTATTTTGAAGAGTAGCTATTGTGTAGAAATCCTTCTTATTTATTATGAAAAAAATGATATTATATAGTCCATTTCAAAATAATAATCGAAAAATATATTATTTATATATTAATAAAAATATATAATTTTATACACTTTTATAACTGAATAATGAATATCAATAATTTTAGTCGTGGGCTAAATATGATAAAAATCCCTTTATTATTTATGAGGAGCATAATTGTTGAGGATATGTATGACTTTGGGAGCTATTTCTGCTATTGAAATTGAGGAAGGAGTAATAAATGGCAGAAAGTATGACAAAATGATTTAGGTTTGTTTCTTCTAATTATTCGGAATTAGGTTTGTACTTTGTCCAATGGTATTGCCCAAGTCAAATTAGTATTGCATAACGGCTAATATTACACTGTTTCATCTTTTAGGATAATATCCTTCTAAAATTAATTTAACTTTTAAAAAATATAAAAATCAATTAATATTTCGAGGATATTTCATCGTTCAACATCTAATGTTTACAATATACAAAATATTATCAGCTATTATTTTGAAGAGTAGCTATTGTGTAGAAATCCTTCTTATTTATTATGAAAAAAATGATATTATATAGTCCATCTCAAAATAATAATTGAAAAATATATTATTTATATATTAATAAAAATATATAATTTTATATACTTTTATAACTGAATATCAATAATTTTAGTCGTGGGCTAAATATGATATTTGCCCTTTTATTATTGGAATTTTTACCTCCTATAGCAAAGATTAATACTTTATTTATTTTAAATAAATATCCTTTTAAAAACTTATATTCTATAGATACCTTTTGATTTTTATAGCCAAATATCTATTTATGGTTACCTCCTACTCTTAAGCCATAAAATACTCTTTGTATTATTTTTTTCTCTCATTCTTTCAGATTTTTCTCCACCCTCTCTCTCTCTCAACGCCAGTATTTCTCCATGGTTATCTTCTCTCTCTCAACAAATGTGTATGCATTAAAGGGAAAAAAACAAATACTGATTCTGATCGAAAAACGAAGTTGGATTTGGTTCAAAATCAAGAAACGAAAAAAAAGTTGGAAATTGATAAAAGACCTGCAAATAGAACTCGTACGGACATCCATCCCAACAATGGCGTTGTAAAGAGGTAGCCCTGTGGATTTGCTCCACACAACGGTGATCTCTCGCTGATTTGTAAGCCCAATAGCTTTGAGTCCACTATCCACGTTATGTCCATCAGCATTAGCCTTATCAAGAGCCTTTGCCATACAGATCCTCACACTCTGCACAATCTCCATTGGGTCGTGTTTTCACTACCGGCTTCCGGTGAAAGACGGATTCGTCGGAAATTAGGGTTTGTTCTTGAACAAAAACGACGGAGTTTGGGGCTAAGCAACTTGATTTTCTGTTAATATATTTCAATGTATTTTCATGTATTTCATTGTATTCATTGTCTTTTTTTCATTGTAATTCAATGTATCTCGTTGTATTTCATTGTATTCACTGTCTTTTTTTCATTGTATTTCAATGTATCCCGTTGTATTATATGTATTTCATTGTATTCACTGTCTCGCTATATGCCATGAATGTATTCATATTTTTTTTAATTAATATAATTTATGTATTCAGATGTATTATATAATTTTTCTGAAGATTGTTATATTAGGAGTCTATTATGTTAATTGATTCACTTTCCATTTTAAAAACAATGTAGTCCCCTATTTCACGCCGTGAATACAGTTGAATATAATAATCTGCCCAGTTGTAATCTCATGTTTCACTCCGTGAATACAGTCGAATACAACAACTGATTAGCTGGACTTCTCTGATTCACGCCTATTTTTGCTACTGTATTCCTGAATACAATAGCTTAAATACATCAAATAAATTTTAAAACCGCACAAAATGTATCTATAATTCGTAATATAGCAAATGGTATCTATAGATGGCTAATTACTACCAAAAGCTATTGTTATATGAAAATTTCTCTTTATTATTTTAGTCTTCTTAGTGGGCCTATTTGCGAATCCAAATTAATTTGGGGTAATAGAAAAGGAGGGTTTCGTTATTTTTCTACTACTATAAAGCGGGAAACATGTTAAAGAAAGAGGAATATAATGGCAATTGGTTTGTGAAAAGCGGCAGTAGGGATTTGGTGGAAGAATGGCAAAGTCTAGTTGGCGCCGGAGAATAACCCAAAATATGGAGTAGAACTGCCACAGAAATACTTGGCTGGTGAGATTCTTTGGAACGATGACGATTTTATGCCTCAAGGCGGTAACATAGAGTACCGTGAAGAATTTCGCAAAATTTACTCCAGATACTTCCGTCAGATTGTCCAAGAAGATGTTTGTCCCTCTTCTTTTTTCATTATCTGTTGTGATCACATAGCGATATTCTTTGTTGCTCCTGTTTTTCTCACTTATTTTCTCTGAGTTACTGTTATTTGTATTGTCTAACATAAGCGTAGTATCTGTTCTTAACGTGCTTGTTATTATGTTATCTTTTTTTATTTTTTTTATTTTCTGGGTTACTGTTATTTTTAACGTATGAACTTTATACCTTTCTCGCCCTCTCGATCGGCTAAGATCAAGTTTAGTATCTGTTGTTAGCGTGTGAAAATTTTATAGCGAGAGTAGTGCGAAAAATCCCCTCCTTTTTGTTCTGTTTGCGCTTAGCTCTAGCTTCTATTCGCATAAACACATTCCCCGAACTGAGCTGTTCATAGGGCTTAAACTACCCTGTCTGAGCAAAGCTCGAGCCCCCCCCCCCCCCCTCTCCCCCTTGTGTGGTACTTTTGGCCTTAGATCTTTTTGTTATTCTTCTTCCTAGACTTTGACCCCTTTTCTCTTTAAACTAACTGACCAAATCCTAAAATAGCATTTTAGTTTAGTGTATTTTAATTAACTTGTTTGTTTGTCTGTTAAAAGGGTGCCAATTAGTTGATTCTACGGCTCAAACTTGTGATCTATAGGTCACACGGAGACGGTTGCTCCAAGGCTCTCTTTCAACTCTCTTTATATATTCGATCAGTTCAATTATGACCTCTCTTTTTCTTACAACTTGGATAGAAGTCAATGACATTTGTTTCTCTTGTTTGACAGGGTTTTGACATTGACGTATACCCCGGTAATGCTAAGGCAGCTATATATGTACCATATCTGGATTTCGAGACAGAGATTGACATGCTAACGGAACTAGCTAACCATGCTATTGAAGAATTTAACAAAAGTAGTAGTGTATGTCTCTGTGCATCCTTTCTCTATTTGAATACTCTCTCAATATCATGAGATGGTTTGTGTGAGTGATATTGATTTTCCTTGCAGGCTTACAAGTACAAGTTTTTGTATATTGAAAAAGTGAATTATATCATGACTAAATATCGTGAATATTTCATCACTGTGAAAGTCGCAAATCTCACTCTTCGTACACCTATGGCAACTTTTCAAATCCGTGCATATAAAGGACCTAATGCGGAAAACATTATCAGTCTTTGCAGGAGGAAAGGAGAGGATGTTAAAGCTGTAAATGAGGTATATCTTTCCCATTTTTTTTCCTATTGTTGAAACGGGTCATTTTAAATGAATCTTAGTAGTATTTGTTTTTGTGGTTTAAACGACGTTGTTCTTTTGGTTGCTCATTCTCTGTTATTGTTGGTACTACGAGATGATTGATGTAATGATAGGCTTTCTTCTGGAGATAACCCAGGACAAATACTAATTGGATGATAGATTTTGGGGGTAGCCGAGGAAAATCTCTATACTATTACTTGTTGTTGCCTTCAGTTTGGTTTTCTAATTGCAATACCTAGTGTTAGTTTTGTGTTTTCGCTTGGTTTTATGATTGGCTTGCTTGCCATTGCCCCTTCCCTTTTATCTTTCCTGAACCGAGAGTCCCGGAAATAGCCTCTCTACCTTTTTAGAGATAGGGGTAAGGTCTACGTACACACTACTCTCCGAAGACCTTACTTGTGGGAATACACTGGGTTTGTTGTTGTTGTTGTTACTATTGCTGAACATCTTGATCTTGAAACATGATATATTCTGACAGAAGAGACATGATATATAACAAGAAGATGCTGTTGCTGAACTTTCTTGTCTGGCAAAAAAAAAAACCATGATTAAATATGATACCAGCAGCGAGTATTTCTGATTCCGTCTTCACTTTTTCGTTTGGTTGCATGAAGTGCCTAGAGTAGAAGTATCTTGTTGATGTATTAAATTCAGACTAAATTACTTCGTCCTCATATTGATAGATAAAAATGAAAAATATATTGTTGTCTTGCATACTCATAGCTCATACAAGGTTGAGTTTTGGGCGGGCATCGATTCTATGATAGATAGTAGTAGAAAGAAATCAACCTGGAAATGATAATTGTAGGCTCCTCTCTTTCTGCAAAGATCTGTGGACTTGTTCTTGATAGCTAATTTTACCTTGGTTTTGTTTCTGTGAAGGTTTGCAGTAAGATGGCTGATTTGGAAGCTGAATGAAGAGGCACTTGAAGGATAATTTTGGTATTCAACTGTAATTAAATTGGTTAACTTTGATGTGACCTTATTATATTAGTTATAGAAGTATCAGATAGCTCTTAGGTATGATCTAGTCATCTAAACATTAATGAGTTGTGGCACTGGTTTATTATGGTAGCGTAAAGAGAGATTCTTAAGCTCAGAGTTCGGGTTTTTTCGTTATTCTCATGATATCTAATTCCTAATTCTCTTCCTACTTTATAGAGATTTTTACATGCTTGGTCCCTTTTTAAAAATTATTATCATAAATAATAGTAGACTTTGTTTATTCCAAAAACAGCATTTTTTTTTTACTTTTTTAGCACTTTCATTTTGATAACTCTATTAAATAAGGGATCCCTCTACATTAATACACTTTTTACTGCATTTTCTTTTCCCTCACTCTTCTATAACTTCTTTTTTCTTTTCCATAAATAACACTTACCCAAATATATCAAAGATTCTGAAAGAAGAATATCTCAAAAATAATTCTCTCTACACAATGAGAATTTTAGTATTTCTTTCTTTTTTGAGTTTTAAACTTTTTCTGTACAATTTTATTTTAACTAAAAATATACATTTAACATATTTCAAGTATATTATATTGTGATAATTTACAATGTAAATATTCCATCAATATATATATACATTATACTGCATTATTATATTGATATTATTCAAAGTATATTGCTAGCATATACCTTACATAAAATTTAATCTAAAATATTAGTATGCCACTAATATGTATATAGAAGAAAAAAAAATATGTCACATATACTATTTATATACGGATAATTTGTACAAATATGCATGTTATATTAGTGCAAAATATAAATGGCATATTTATAATATCTCTTTAATATAAATAAGTGTATAAATAACATATGCATATATACATAATTTCTCCTAAAAAAATACATGATTTATAATATACCATAAACATACATTATATTTTTTTCACGAAATATATGTATTTTATTCCATTGGAATATACAAATATATAATTTTGCTAGGATTAAGTTGAATAAAAAGGTCCATGTGTAAAAAGGAAAAAAATTATTATGGAATGGATCGATAAATATAAAGACATATATAAACAACATATGCATATATATATATATGAATTTTCCTAAAAAAAATATATGATTTATAATGTTTATACACCACAAACATACATTATAATTTTTTCGTAAATATATGCTTTTTATTTTGTTAGAATATAAAGATGTATAATTCGCTACATTACATTATATAAAAAGGTCCATGTATGAAAAGGAAAAATCTGTTATGGAATGGATTGGTTTCTATAAAAAATATAAAACATGGTATGGAATGGAGAGAAAAAATAGGAAAATATATTAAATGCTAGGACTGCCTTTTTAAACAACCTGATTCTTGCTGATTTGAATTGAATTAAATCTGCTATATATATAAATATTTTACTGCCATATTTGTTAATCATTAATTAATGTTAATCTTTTGTATTATATTTTTAATAGTGTATTATACTCCTCCTCAATATGTACATGTGTGTGTATAAGTATGTATTGTATGTTTACAGTAATCGGTGAAAACTCAATTTCCATCTCTTGTTTTCTTAGTGAGAAATTTTTGATTTTGATTATTTCAATTTGTTGAGTTAATATTTTACACTTGTAGCAACATTCATTCTATCTTCCAACAAACACCAAATAAGCAGAATATACTATTCGCACGAGTGTATGTTTATTACGATCAAACCAATTACAGGGGAAGAAATTACAGATGAGATTAGCAAAAACTGTCGAGCAAAGTTCTGTAGTACTCCAGTCTCAAAAACGAGATTAGCTTAAAGAGTGTTTTTTTTTTCTTTTCTATGAACCGTTAATGAAGCACAAACGCTGTGAAAT
Source organism: Nicotiana tabacum (assembly GCF_000715075.1). Taxonomy (NCBI): domain Eukaryota; kingdom Viridiplantae; phylum Streptophyta; class Magnoliopsida; order Solanales; family Solanaceae; genus Nicotiana; species Nicotiana tabacum. Next base: position 25,310,966 of record NC_134085.1, read on the forward strand.
TGAAACTGCTTCAGTCACAGCAGTTAATCCGCCTTATTGATTTCTTGAGATCAGGGGCGAATTTATAGGGGAAGTCTCATGATCTCTCTGCAAAATTAATTATTTCTAAATTTGGTATAATATTAATTGTTGGTATCCATATTCCAAGAAGGCTAAATGGTGCATTTAGTTTAAAATTGTGTTATTTACCTAAGGGAATAGAGATCAATGCTCACTTAATATATTTTTTCTTTTTTTAGTAGTGCGCCCATATACTAGAAATTCTAAATCTGCGTTTGGGTACGCATACATTACTAGAAGCACATGAATTTGAATATTACAATGGCCAATGAACAATTTTACTACTCCACAACATTTGGATAGAATTAAAAGATTATAGATAATACTGCATTGTATGGCACTAATTTATAAGGATCCATGTACCACTTTGGAATCTGTATCAACAGCACCTCACCTTATTAGCTATAGATCTTTGCCAGCCCAAATAACAACCGCTCGGTGTCTATTGCCAACCCACAATTTCAGACACAAAGAAACTTTCTGGGCTCTAATTCTATCTTACTGTCTATCACACACGTCAAAAATTTCAAGAAAGTGAAAGGGTTTTTCAATTAATGAGGCCACTCTTCATAATAATTTAATCTCGAACTCCTTTCGAGTGTGGATTTATAGTTCATTCTGCTAGCACCCGGTCCCAGGCCCAAACGGTCATGTCACGACCCAAACCGATGAGCCGCAACGGGCACCCAGTACCTTACTTGACCGAGTACCAACGTAATGTACCTTTCTTATTACATCATTATATACATGTGACATATGGGCCTAATAGGCTAACATAATCATTTATAAAATCAAACATAGGCCGACAAGGCCGTACAATCTTTCACGTACACGACATATGTCTACAAGCCTCTAAGAGTACATAAGTGTCACAAAGGTCGGGACAAAGTCCCGCCATACCAAACAATAGACGTCTAAATCATACTAACCAAATACGCAACTCCGAAGCAAATGGAGCGCACCAACATCTTCTGCTGAGTTGATAGCCTACTTGGAGGGCTCTCGACCTGTCTATCAGGACATGCGGGCATGAAACGCAGTGTCCCCAGGCAAAAGGGACGTTAGTACAAATAATGTACCGAGTATGTAAGACACATAAATAAATACATAGGAGACATGGAAGACATATGGAGTACATGACTCAACCCGTAAGTCTGAATAACTTTGTAAATCATAAATTACTTTCAGCGTCATGCATATGCGTATGAATGTCATGTCGTGCATAGGTATATATTTCATAACATCATCAGCCTCTGAGGGCATCCCATCATATCATATCGGCCACTGTGGGCAAAATCATCATCGTATACCAGCTGATCAGGTGGTGGTGCGTATATAACGCCATAACCTTTCCCATATACATATATATACGTACATATATATATACGCGTATATAACGCCGTTTGAATACATACATATATATATGCGTATATAACGCCATTTGAATACATACCCATATATGTGTATATAACGCTGTTTGAATCATATTTCAGCCATTGTGGGCAACATCGTCATCATATACCAGCTGATCAGGTGGTGATGCGTATATAATGCCATAACCTTTCCCATATCCCATATACATATATATACATACATATATACGCGTATATAATGTCATCTGGTCATGGGTCAATGCACATGAATGCAATGCATGAAAAGTACGTCAATAAAATCATTCGCAATGTCATAAGACCATTTTGTCTCTAGAGCAATATCATAAAGTAACATCTTTTCAACTTTCGTATTTTTCTGAGACCCATGAACAGATGATAAAATATTATGACACATGGAAATTAAAGAACATAGATATTTCTATTACTTCTATGAGTAGAGTCACTTATGGAATTTGTGCATTTGCACGTTTCGTTCATATCGTATGGATCATGCCAAAGAAAGAAGGGATAGCCTTAACATACCTTAATTGCTCATAACTATTATTCTTGGAAAAGATTGCACCGTGGTCTCTCCGAATCGCAAAATCCCGTTGCTATTATCTTATGAAATCTCGTATGAAATTTTGGTAATAAATTTCGTATGCGAAATTGAATGAATTTCATTCCCTACTTTATTCACGGCGTACAAAATATGGTGTCGTTAAGATTCTTCTTTTCTGGTGCTATGAGCTTACTAATACTCCAAAATTGAAATTGAATAAACTTCAGGGGAAGGAATCTTGAAGTTCTTGAAGATTGGAAGTTGTATGATGATTTTTATATGTGATTTTTCAAGTTGTAAGTAATCGTAGAAATAACACTAGTAGTTGTGAATTTATCTCAACTTTGTAAGGTACTTACTGATGCAACAATTTTGAGAGTCTTTCCTTAATAATCTCTTTAAGGGTTGACACATTGCAAAGTTATGCTAGAGTCACATGATGACTCATGTAGGGGTTGCCACGTTTTTGGCTTTGTGTTTATCCAAAAAAATTATCCACTTATTAGTTAACCGGATAATATTTCGTTATCCGGTAATTAATCTATTATCCGTATAATTTAAAAATTATCACAAATTACTTAAAATGTTACTCACTTTCCACATACCCTATACACCTTACTATCATGGCCATGTAGTATCTTGTATGGCACTAGTCCATAAATACTAGCTATTTTAGCTCGGACCGTATTTTATCCCAACATGTCAAACTTGGACGAAAATTCATTTTCTTTTACTTGATTTCTCTTTCACTTTTACGAATTTACTTGCTACTTGTTTGACATAACATAATTCTTATAATCTCCAAATAATCTTTTCCTTGGAATTACGTCGATTAACTTACGACGAAATTTTAACGTACGAAAATGCGGAATATAACATCATTCCCCCCTTTGGAACATTCGTCCTCGAATGTTGACTAATGCACTTATTATTCTTGTAACCCATAGTTCTTTCGAACACTTTAATACTCTTCTAGCCATATAGGCAACTATTCTTTGAATAAATCCAAAGTCTAGAGTATTATTCCCTTTAGTGTTTTTGCTCATATCATGACCTGTGGTCGATCTTTCTAATCTTGTAACTTCTGTTACCTCTTGTCATGCAGCCTGTATGACCCTGGCTTTATAGGTGTACTTATGTGATTCATCTTTTCTTTTTCCTTTTATCTTTTCGTCAATCTCTAGGTCTTACTTTGTATATACAAGGCTTAATAGGATACCTCTCTAGGCCTCTATAGGTATACTGAAGTCCTTTGCGCGATACTTTGTAGAACTTGCGAATATGGCCATATCTTATTTCATAGATCTGGTTATCCATTCACATGACTTTATTACATTTACATGGGTTATACTATACCATAATTTTTTTGCTTCAATCTACCTTTACTGAGGTATGCTTACCAAGTTCTTAGTTACTTTGTTGCCTACCCTTTAGGTATAAATCTCAGTCCTTTAATGCCCCTTCATTACCGTTCGTCTTAAAAATCATGGCCTAATCTCATGTCATACTTTGTAACTTATATCTGACCATTGTTGATTCGCCTCAATGTTGATCTATAATCCTTTACTTGAAGACTTGAAACTTCTTACGTAATACATTACCGCTAAGGCTTACGTTGTATTGAGGAATATTTGAAGTGATTTCCATAATCATATTTCATAGTGTCTCGATGTGATTCACCTTAGGGGGTACCCTAATTTTGTGCCGCCAGTGAAATCTTTTCTCCTTCTCTTCTTCTATTTCCTTTTTTTTTCAAATCATTATTCAAACGAAGGCCCAAACGTCATCCTGTATCTATCGTAATTATACCCTCATTTTATTACCAGGTCAGCATTTCATTCCTTCTAAATGCTATTAATCTTAGATTCCCTTGAGTTCATTAAAGCTATAGTGAGCTTTGTATAACACAGAGAAACTGCCTGCTCTTCTTCTTTTCATGGGCTTAATCCTAAAGACTTATCCATTCTCATCACCTTTTCACTTGCCTTTCCTCATCCTTACTCATGTTTCCTTAAAACTTTATCGCTCAACCATACTTTAGCTTGCAACCTATACATATCCACTTATAAACTTTTCTTCAACTTGCTTGTATCATAGGTTTCCTTATATCACTCTAGCACATCAAGCGAGATATCACATCGTCTCTAACTCTTCTCTATTCTCTTAACTATACCTCTCAGTACTTAGAAACCATAGGTTGGAAGATATGCCGCTGACGATGCCGCTATCATTCCCGATTATTGGATCTCAGCACTTCTAAACTTCTATCTAAAGTATGGACTATTCACATATTCTGCCTTTGAGTATCTCGTACGTTGTTCACCTTTACCTTACTTACCTTAAAATATCGTATCTTATCTTCTATCTCTTTCATAACCTCTCTTCCACCTAGGGGTAATTCACGTCCATAACTTAAAGCTCTATTATAATACTCGCACCTCTGGTACATACAAAATCAGGTGGGAGCTTCGTACTGACTTCTTATGAGGCTGGTACTTCTTCTAATTGGCTTCCTTGTAGAGCCATTATAGATTATGGTTGTTGTGTTATTTCTCTTGAACATCTGATATTAAGGGTGATTCTATCATGTTCTCAAGCACAACTTCTATAATTTTTCTAGGTCCAACAATCAGACTCCTGATTTACTTGGGTGATGTAATTCTTTAGTTTCCTCTTCTTTCTGATCAGCCTTTACGTAGACTTAAGCTATCTTCTGATCTGTGGTTCATGGTGCCTTTCATGGGCGCTGAGGAATATGCATGATACAATCCTTTAACAATTTAATCCTTCTTTTATGACCTGGGCTCAATTCTTTTCTTTTAACGTATACCAGAATCTTCTATGGTTGTATATGTTGTATGTATAAAACTCTGAACCCTTAAGTGAGTTCATAACGTAACCAACTCTGGATCATTAATCGAATAATTTCTTTCGTTCCTTCTCGGCTTTATTTTAACGTAAGCTATTATCTTTCTTGATCTTTCTTACTCTTGTTGTGTGCATACTTAGCTTATCTTAGCTCCTCCTCATGCCGGAATTTCCGTACAACTCATATGATCTTCGAATATTTCTTTTGATTTTTACTTCACGTTCACTAGCCACGGTAGATTCCTCTTTCTTTTGGAGGACGAACAATGTTGTTGTGAAACTGTTGTTACACGACCATTTCCTCTTTACGTCATGTGCTTAGGTTGAAACCTTCTTCCTCATTTCCTCAGCTAGTCCTTCATTGTAGTACTTAGGGAGGATCCTTTGACTTTTGTAAAGATGCGAGCTTATTATATTGTATTACCGATAGAATTCTTGATGTTCGTGCTCATTTCTAATTATCCTTAGTTACTTACCTCCACACTCATCTGCTCGTAGGGCTGCTTCTGAACTGAAGTTTTGACTGTCTTCCCAGTGGAACTACCTTTTATTTCCGTAATACTCATACGGTACATTTAACTACCCCAACTCCTATTTGAATATTTCTCAAGTATTACAATGTCATAACTGCGGGGTTAAATTCACTATATTGGGTTTTACTATCTTTATCTTGCACGACCTGCTGTCTTATCTGTATCCTCTTGGCTAGACATGACTAGGCTTTTCCCGAATCAACTACTAACTACTCTTTGGCCCATTCTCATGTCAATATTCTGCGGAATCTTTCTTGTGTTATTTCCTTGGTCTTAACTTACATCTCGCACTGGCTCCTTAATTGTCAATAACATATCGGGCAAGAACCCTTACTTCTTTTCTGTGACGTCGCGCTTGCATAATGTTTTGGAATCATAGCATATCTGTAGCACTTGGGTAAGTGCAATCTCATCCCTTTCTCCTTTTTATCGCATTCTTCCTTTTATCATTCCGTATTCCCCCCTTTAGGGGAGTACTAAGATTTGAAGCTACGACGACCTTCCTATAGATGTTTCACCTTTTCATCTTTGGCATCATTTCACATCATCGATGACCCTTACTCGCCTTGCGGTAATATTTTCGCACCAAGGATAGCAAAATTCCTTACTCACGAAGGTGAAACTTAGTATAACTGGCACATACAGTCCCTTAAGCTGAATGTTGCTCACATTGCTTGTTGTAGGGAAGCGTCTCCCTAGATGACCATTCTCTGAATTTCTCATGAATCTTCTTCTGTTGTCCGTCCTATTATTGCTGGAACGTGATCTGAAATTCTCATGATGCTGACTATTATCAAATCACTCAGTCCCAAATTCATATTTAGTTTATCTTGTTCACCAATCCATTCTGGTTCTATTACTCTGGGGTCTAACTTTTCCTCTAGTAGTCGCGTTGGAGTTACGAACTTATTTCTCGAAATGAGGATATAACCTTATGGACTATACTCTTTTGTTGTCTTAAGGCCCATCACCTCTCATATCTTCCTTCATTTGACCATAGGTTCTGTAACACTCTACCGTTTTCATCCACGTGTCATACCTTATTCATAATTCTTTGTTATCTCTCTTCTCATTACTCTGCTAATATTTTTGCATATCCCTTTTCTTGTGAAAACTTCAATACGATATTCTTTCGCTTTTAGCTTTCCTTTGCTCCATCCAGTAGCTCTTCAAGTTGCTTAACATTCTCGCTTTACTAGGGACGCGAACCATATTAAGGTAATATTTATCCCTTCAAGGCTTATAGTGCATGTCTTTATAGTACTCATATCTGGTTGCACTATTTTATAGTGTACCATTTGGGTGTCTCATAAAGAGATCTAGTAGAACATTTGTAATATCCTTCGAAAATCAACTGACGCAAATAATTCATCCATCATATCTTCTTACACTACTTCTGTTAACCCCTATAGAGCATATCTAAAATGGGTGCGGCCAATTGTATATACCTTTGTTACTATTGAATATAACTCAAAAAGCTCATGTTCCTCTACCTCAATTATAATGTTGTTAACCTTCATTAACTGGGTACCCCATACCCTTTTTCACATTACTCATTTTACTTGCTGAAACTTGTACTTATCTTCTTTATCTCTCATTGTCCTTTACCATTAATATGGATAGACATTCTTGCCTTAAGGCTTCTTATCAAGAACCTTATACCTTTCAGTACACCCATAATCTGCTAAAGACCTCACATTTACTTATCATAAGCATAATACAAAGTTGAGTTCCTCTAATTCAACACTTCCACAGCTATATCTCTTATCGATCATCTTTCTGAGCGTAGACATCGTCTTATTACGAATAAAAATAGAAGCTCGGGACTTGAATTCTTATAAGTGAGCTCTACGACAGGATCTAGAGTAAGAAAAAAGAGTGACAGTCCTAAATGCCCTGTAGCCTCCTGCTTATAAGTGTGGTGCACGACACACCCATAAACAAGACTCTACTAGACATGGCTTGTAGACTCCCTAGGACTGAACTGCTCTGATACCACTTTTGTCACGACCCAAATCGATGAGCCGCAACAGGCACCCAGTACCTTACTTGACCGAGTACCAACGTAATGTACCTTTCTTATTACATCATTATATACATGTGACATATGGGCCTAATAGGCTAACATAATCATTTATAAAATCAAACATAGGCCGACAGGGTCGTACAATCTTTCACGTACACGACATATGTCTACAAGCCTCTAAGAGTACATAAGTGTCACAAAGGTCGGGACAGAGTCCCGCCATACCAAACAATAAACGTCTAAATCATACTAACCAAATACGCAACTCCGAAGCAAATGGAGCGCACCAAAATCTTCCGCTGAGCTGATAGCCTACTTGGAGGGCTCTCGACCTGTCTATCAGGACCTGCGGGCATGAAACGCAGCGTCCCCAGGCAAAAGGGACGTCAGTACGAATAATGTACCGAGTATGTAAGGCACATAAATAAATACATAGGAGACATGGAAGACATATGGAGTATATGACTCAACCCGTAAGTCTGAATAACTTTGTAAATCATAAATTACTTTCAGCGTCATGCATATGCGTATGAATGTCATGCCGTGCATAGGTATATGTTTCATAACATCATCAGCCTCTGAGGGCATCCCATCATATCATATCGGTCACTGTGGGCAAAATCATCATCGTATACCAGCTGATCAGGTGGTGGTGCGTATATAACGGCATAACCTTTCCCATATCCCATATACATACATATATACGCGTATATAACGCCGTTTGAATACATACATATATATGCGTATATAACGCCATTTGAATACATACCCATATATGCGTATATAACGCCGTTTGAATCATATTTCAGCCACTGTGGGCAACATCATCATCATATACCAGCTGATCAGGTGGTGGTGCGTATATAACGCCATAACCTTTTCCCATATCCCATATACATATATTTACATATATACGCGTATATAACGCCATCTGGTCATGGGTCAGTGCACATGAATGCAGTGCATAAAAAGTACGTCAATAAAATTATTCGGAATGTCATAAGACCATTTTGCCTCTGAGTAATATCATAAAGTAATATCTTTTCAACTTTCGTATTTTTTTAGACCCATGAACAGATGATAAAATATTATGACACATGGAAATTAAAGAACATAGATATTTCTATTACTTCTATGAGTAGAGTCACTTATGGAATTTTTGCATTTGCATGTTTCGTTCATATCGTATGGATCATGCCAAAAGAAAGAAGGGATAGCCTTAACATACCTGGAGTAGGAAAAAATACGTATGATATTCTTGGAAAAGATTGCACTGTGGTCTCTCCGAATCGCAAAATCCCGTTGCTATTATCTTATAAAATCTCGTATGAAATTTTGGTAATAAATTTCGTATGCGAAATTGAATGAATTTCATTCCCTACTTTATTCACGGCGTACAAAATATGGTGCTGTTAAGATTCTTCTTTTCTGGTGCTATGAGTTTACTAATACTCCAAAATTGAAATTGAATAAACTTCAGGGGAAGGAATCTTGAAGTTCTTGAAGATTGGAAGTTGTATGATGATTTTTATATGTGATTTTTCAAGTTGTAAGTAATCGTAGGAATAACACTAGTAGTTGTGAATTTATCTCAACTTTATAAGGTACTTACTGATGCAACAATTTTGAGAGTCTTTCCGTAATAATCTCTTTAAGGGTTGACACATTGCAAAGTTATGCCAGAGTCACATAATGACTCATGTAGGGGTTGCCACGTTTTTGGCTTTGTGTTTATCCAAAAAAATTATCCACTTATTAGTTAACCGGATAATATTTCGTTATCCGGTAATTAATCTATTATCCGTATAATTTAAAAATTATCACAAATTACTTAAAATGTTACTCACTTTCCACATACCCTATACACCTTACTATCATGGCCATGTAGTATCTTGTATGACACTAGTCCATAAATACTGGGTATTTTAGCTCGAACCGTATTTTATCCCAACATGCCAAACTTGGACGAAAATTCATTTTCTTTTACTTGCTTTCCCTTTCACGTTTACGAATTTACTTGCTACTTGTTTGACATAGCATAATTCTTATAATCTCCAAATAATCTTTTCCTTGGAATTACGTCGATTAACTTACAACGAAATTTTAACGTACGAAAATGCGGAATATAACAGGTCCGGTCCTAACGGGCTTCATAACAGAACCAGCCCACTTAGCAGGCCCACCTCCCTTGGTCCCGGCCTTAAACAGTTAGACCTGTTTAGTCCCACTACCCATATGGGCTCGCGGGCCTGAGCCTGGGCCTGACACATGCCAGCCGTAGTTCATTGTGCCAAAAGTATTCTAGCCAGATGAGGCACATTTAGGATCAGATGATCCACCGAGTGGAGAGTTACTATGTCCACCTGATATATTCTGTATGGTCCTTGGACTTGCTTCAGGCGTGCGCGAGAATCAGAATCATTTCCCATTGTGAATGTTTCATGGCTCCCGAGACTAAACCTCGCCTCAGAGATCCACTAGGAGGAAAGCGTTGACTCGTATAGCAGACTAAATTTCAATCTTGATAACTTTGAAACCACAAAAACAACTGATCATTACTATTTCCTTTTCCTACGAGCCAAGCTAAAGTTAATATAGAACTACACATCTTTAGCCAAGATAATCCCATCTCAAGGAAAAATTATCTGCAGTAATGGAAAGACTTAGACCAAGACACGTTAACTGTAACAGCTTCGAAAGTCTTGATTATGGAAGGCATCAGGTTCTCTTGTTATACAGCATCCCTGTTCGTGGAAGCATTTGCAATAGGACTCCTTTGCCCGGGTAAATTTCCAGCATTTATGAATGTCCAAGAACTACTACTTCAAAAAGGATCTGCTGATTGTCTTCCTTCTTCACCTGCAAAATTTAGGAGAGCAGATGAAAATGAAATTCCCTTTAAAAAAAGGGACAAGGAGAATTGACCAGTATTTTAGTGTAGTTACAAAAGCCAATTACACCGAGGATATAGTGTCAACGTGCTCAAGTTCAGAAATAAGAGAACACATAGAGGCATGCCAGAAAATAACCTGAATGTCTTTCTGCATCGGGAATGGCTGGAGGAATATCTGAGCTGGGTCCAGCACAAGGGCCCTAAATAAAGCAACCATTGTCAGATATAAGTGAAGCTTATATGAAGAAAACAGAGATGTAATACCACTTACAAGAGGTTGGAAAGGAGTTGCAATTTGAGTTTGCTGGGACCTCAATACCCAATCAAAAACATAGTCAAATTGAAAGCCTGCAAAGGAAAGAGAACTGTAACGTAAAGCAAGACCATACATTAACAGACAAAGCTAAAAAGCATCTCCCAAGCTTATTAAGACCTTCACGGATGAAGAGGTCACGGAATATTTTCTTCAGGTAAGCATAATCTGGTTCCTCCTCAAACTGGAGAGAACGACAATACTGGAAATATAATGCAAATTCAGTAGGATAACCCCGACATAAGTCCTGCAGAAACACAGATCAGCAGTTAAATTCCATGTACGTAAAAAGGAGTCCAATCACCATATTTGCGAATAAATTACCTCAATGGATGTTGAAACCTTCTTTTCTCTAATTTTCTCATACTTCTGCTCCTTAGTGCTTGCTTTGAACCCTTGCCTAGGAAGACTGCAATAATAGATGCCAAACAATGCAGGCAAAAACAAGAGGAGGACAGATTGCAGCAAAAATCACCTTCCTCGGAGTAAGTACATAAGAACATATCCAAGAGATTCCAAATCATCCCTCCTGCTTTGTTCTATAATTACCAAAATAGTACATCAAGTCAAAAGACAGCAAAGTTCATCTATCAGAAAAGTGAAACCCAAGTCTAAAGAATAACAATACTTACCGATACCAAGGTGAGTGTTCATGCTAGCATATCTTGGAGAGCCTGTAAAGTTTTTGTTCTCTCTGCAGGGCCAAATACCATACAATATACCATGTAAGCTAATTAGCTAAATGACATAATAAGATTCACAAATGCAGATACGTTAATGCATGGGCACAAAATAATATAATATCCTAGGACACACTGAATTTAAGAAGAGAGTAGCCCTCTGTTGTACCTACAATTCTAAGCTGGAATATACAGATATTCACACCACAATGTTTTCTTTAGGGGATGGAGAGGGAGTGGTAGAGTATTTTTCAAAGTTAAGTATAATCATTAGTCTCCTCAAGGGAGTGGTGGAGTATCTTTCAAAAGTTCAAGTACAACCATTAGTCTCCTCTTGTTTCCATTCCTTCCAAATCCTTTTAACCCAAACATAATGTAATGTAAGTGTTTTTGGTAGGAATACATGCATTCATTAAAAGCAGTATATTTTGCATTATAGCATCATTATAGACAAATAGGAATATTGCACCATCATATTAAAATCTAAAAACAACCCTATCTGTAACTTTGCGTTGCGCTCAACTGACGCCAACATGACTATATCATTTTTTAGAGAAGGTAAGAATTACTAATGTCAAAAGCAGCAATAGTTCTGTGATTACAACATCTAAAAGTTAGCCAAAAAGAAGAAACCCCCCAATAATCTATCCAAAAGCAAACAGGACTATCTGCAGTGTTTATTTAAAAATTTAATAAATATTTTTTTTTGTTTGAAATTAAAGTATTTTGATTGCTCAAAGGGAAATTTTAATAAACACTAGTATAGCACCCGCGCGAGTGTGGAGATTATAAATCATGTTGTGTGATCTAATTGGTTTGACCATCTTATATATTATTGCTTGAATTAAATTTTAATTTTTATCTAGTGAAACATGCCCAATAATAAAATCTTATGAAATTAGAAAAAGATTCATATAGTCATCGAATAACTTTTCAGTTCCTCACTTTTCTTTATTACATAATCTACTATATTTAGTATTATTTCATTTGCAATTATGAAGTTTTATTAGCTTGTTACTTGACGTAATATTTTTATTAATTCTCTCTTTTAATATAATATAGATATAGATATATATTTTTCTTACTCCTAAAACTTTTTCTTGAAAATCTTTTTTCCATTGCCCATCTTCATTTGAATTCGTCCAAAATATAAATTATTTTTTCTATATTAGTTATAAATCTACCAGTTTTTTTAATAATTGGTATTTTTGTATTATAAGCCTAGAAATTAAGTTTTTCTGCTCCTTTTACTCTTTTTGATTTTTAAAAGTTTAATTATTAAAGTCAACTATCTTTTAAAATTATGCTTTATTGCTTGGTATTCTTCCATTGCCTAATGTTTTTGGTTTTTGACTTTATATATTAAGATTTAAGTTACATGATATTTTACATATATGTGATTTTTATCATTATAACTCAAAAACGCTTACTAATTTGAAATTCCAATAAATCTTATTATTTCATATTTTATACCATGTTTCCTCCTTTTATTCCTCGATTATCATTATTGTTGTATTTGTTACTCAGTATAATTGCACTATAACGTGTTTAGTTTGATTTTAGATTTAATGTCCTTGCTTATTACCTCCTTTAATATAACATAGATAATACATATTTCTTACTCTTGAGAAAGTTGTTAATTTATTACTCTTTTACTTGAAATTCATTCATTGTTCTATTATATCCTTATTTTTGGCTTTATCTATTATGCTTTTAGTTATGTTTTATTATTGGGAAAAGGTCCAAAATTGTCCCTCTACTATGGTATATAGTTTATGTTTGTCCCCCATTATACTTTTCGTTCAGATCCACCCAATACCGTTGACAAATTTTCTAGAATTGCCCCTAACGTCCCTCCACCGTGGGACCCAATCCCTCTATTAATTTGTCCACGTCAGCTGCCATATCAGCAGGTCCCACACACTAAACCCAATCCCAATTTTAATACCCGGTTCGAATTAAAACCGAACCTGATTTTACCCCATAACCAGGACCCAATTTTCCCCGGAACTTATTAAATTCTACAACCAAACACATGGCAATATGGGACCCACACCCATCCTCATCGTCTTCTTTCATCTCTTCAAAATTCCCAATTCCCACCATTGCTAAGCCCGACAGACATACCAGCCCCATCATACACGTAAAGAACCTGACAACATCACTGATGCTAACTCCATGCATCTTTTTATGTGCAAACACAAACGTGGTCAAATTTCTCATACCCTTCCAAATTAGAATCTACAAGTAACTCTTTGTGATACCAGATTTCGGTGAAAATGACATAAAATCAACTACCCAGTAGAGTTAGAGAGCTTAAGATTTTAGCAGCACAAAGAAAAACGTAAAGTTAAAGCATATGCTAAAATGGAGATGAGACTTCTTAAATTTCAAAAAAAATAAATTCTATGGATCAGACACCTTTTAAATCTCCACTATTAAATCTAATGGATCAGATTTATTTGGGTAGAAAGAAAAACGCATATGGCCATATTTAACTTGAAAGACAAACTTAAAACAAAATTTAGATCAGATTTTTGAAATTTTTTAGTATTTTCTATAGTTTTGTGCATGTGATTCCATCGATCTCGGTGTATAGATTTGGTCGGTTCTTTGTCTTATTGTTTACCTTGAAATCAAATCTGGGTTTTGAGAAAGTAGGGAAAGAAATGGCTTTACTTTGAGAATTTTGGACGCCGGAGAAGAGCATGAAAACGTGAAGAAATAGAATAAGAGGGAAAAAAAGTGAAAGAAAGAAAAGAAAGAGTAAACAACATTTTTCTGTGACTTTTAGTGTGTGGGACCTGCTGATATGGCAGCTGACATGGACAAATTAATAGAGGGATTGAGTGCCACAGTGGAGGGACGTTAGTGTTAAGAGCAATTCTAGAAAGTTTGTTAACGGTAGGGGTGGATCTGAACGAAAAGTATAACGGTGAACAAACTTAAACTATATACCATAGTAGAGGGGTAATTTTAGACCTTTTCCCTTTATTATTGTATGAATTTTCTCATCACTATTCAAAAGATACTTTCTCGTCTCAAATTCAGATAATTTTTATATCTATAATTTTATAATAAAATTATTGTTTTTGTTGTAAGTTTATTTATTCGTTACTTGAAATTCTTTCATTGTTCAATATCATTGTTCAATAAAATTACTTTTTTTTTAGTATGCCACTTGGCTTCAATCAAGGTTGACTATAATCCTTTTAATATAATTTAGACAACATTTAATATGTTATCTTCATATCTAGCTTGAATACCACTTGGCTTCACTTTCAAGCTTGCTTAATTCTTCAATTGTCTAAATTTATCAATAATATATGGAGTATTATTTATTACTTTCTTTTATTTATTAAATTTAGTATTTTATCTATAATTAATGCCTGAAATAGTTTCATAGTTAATACTAGTTTTGATTTTTTCCTTCGTCCATATATATGTTCTTCTATAATTTTATACAAACTGTATTCTTCGTCCATATATATGTTCTTCTATAATTTTATATAAAATGTATCAATATTCTTAATATTTTTTTTACATTATATGGGATAAGCAATTAGTCTTTTCTTTTATTTTGTTTTCAATATTAAGTTTTGATTTTTACATTTTTTTTACTATGTTTCTTCTAATTGTTTCATTATTATATATCTTTTATTTTGTGCGATAGATAATGACCCACGAGACCAATATAAATAGGGGAATAGAGAAGAATGTATTTTATTTTTTAAATTAATTCAAATATTTTTGTCTATCTATTCAAATTTAGAAGCTTTATCTCAATCCAAATATTTTTGTACATCAATTCAAATATATACAATGATATAATCTAATTAGAATATTAAAGATTGTGTATTTTATCTTTCAATTTCAAATACACTCTTAGCATTGTCATACCTCATTTTTGCGCGCCTACTCCGAAGGATAAATGCGTGAGGGAGTTTTTCCAATTTAAGTGACAATATTCGAAATGGGATTATTTATTTAATTCAGAGTCGCCACTTGGGAAAGGTTTGGCTTTTGGTGTCCCAAGTCACCGGTTTATCTTGAATCCCAATTCGAGGAAAATATTCGACTTTCCAAATGAAGTCCGCGAACCACAAATTCTAAGTAAGGAATTCTGTTGACCCGAGGAAAGGTGTTAAGCACCCCCGAATCCCGTGGTTCTAGCACGGTCGATTAAACTATTGTAATGGCTAAATATCTGATTTTTATACATGTTATAACTTATGTTTAAACTAAAGTTAAAGCCGAAAGCGAAAGTTAAAGCTAAAGCTTAAAGGGAAAGCAAAAGCCAAAGTTAAAGCAAAAAGCAAAAGTTAAAGTAAAAGTTAAAGTTAAAGCAAAAGTTGAAATTAAAGCAAAAGTTAAAGATAAAGCAAAAGTTAAAATTAAAGCAAAAGTTAAAGCAAAAAGGGAGTTATTATTTTTGGGAAAGGCCGTGCAATTTTGCTAATTGGCCCATCCGAATTCTAAGTAACTTTACAAACACGTATAGAGGGCCCCATAGCTTTTGTATTTTTGTTTGTCGAGGCTCGTCTCATTCATTATCTTTAAAAGAATTGCAATGTCGTGGAAATGCATCACCACGTCACAATCAATGTACTCATGATTATCGACACATTCCGACTTCGTTGAGATTTGGATTTGGGTCGCATCAATGCGCACCCGAGTTTAAGAATGTAATTTTATTAAAATCGTGCCTACAGAGTCTAACGCATTATTATCTTTGGGGAAGACCGTGAAATTCGCTAAACGGCCCATCCCGAATTCTAAGGACAAAACAAGATTAACCAGATGAGGGTCGTGCGTTTAAGCCTTTTGTTTGGCACAGCACGCCTCAAATTATTCCAAAAGGGCTTTACTCCACTAAAACAAACCACGGATATTCATAACTATTATTTTTTTTAAAAAAACTAATTTAACATTATTGTAAGACCATTGATTATGGAAATTATTGTGGAGAAACAAATTACTACTACACGTCATTTGTTTTTGAGGGAATGAATTACTCATACTTATTCTAATGAAATCAACTAGAGCAGAAGGAATTCCTATTACTATAACAATTAAAGATACCAAATACAGCCAAATAAAATAATGTGCGACACAATTAGCAATGAAGGAACCAATTTAAAAGTGAATACGGGATTAACATAATCAAATAAAACTCAATTTATAAACAAACCTGTGGATAAACACCAGCTAGCATGACAAAGGATTTAACTTTAAGGGAACATAATCTCTATCTTCTAAAAATAAAGACCTAAGCTTAAGATAAGTGAAAAAGGCTTTTCACACAGCACAAGCAAATCAAGAATAAGAATAGCTGGCAAAAAACAAAAATCCAAACTGAAACAAGAATGTAAAAGACATTGAAACAATAGATGAAATAAAGGAATGGACCTTCTTTCTTTAATAAAATGATCCGTTGGCAGACTTTTACAACGTCAATTATTTGACGCGCACAATGACCGTAACCGACGCCGGATACATCAACAAACCTCGTCGTCAACTCGACTTCAAACTGGAATCAACCTTGGCAAACTCGAATTGGAAGTTTCTCACGCTTCTGCTGTATTTCTCGACCAGTCACGATAGCAGCAGATGTGAGAGGGTGGTCGTTTGGACGTGAGAAAGGTGATGACGTAAAGGGGGTGGTCGTTTGGACGTGAGAAAGGTGATGACGTAAAGGGGGTAGTCGTTTGAACGTGAGGAAGGTGATGACGTAAAGGGGGTAGTCGTTTAGACGTGAGGAAGGTGATGGCGCAACAGCGATGGCTGTTTTGGTGGAGCTGGAGCTCGCTGGAGGATAGGGTGGTCGACGGACTGTTTGGTTGACGACGTTGCTGCTGGTTCGTGAGGGATGGTGGGCTGTTGATGGTGGTCGTGAGACGGAGAGGAAGCTGGGGCGACGGTGGTTGCTGGAGGTGGAAGGGTGGTCGCTGGACGATTTTTCCGGTGACGGGCAGTGGTGGTTTTGAGACGTGAAGGAGGTGGAGTTATGGTCGTGGTGGTTTTTTTTTCTTCTCCAAAAATGGAGAAGAAGACCAACAGTAGTGGTCTTCCCTTTCTTTTTTTCAAAAAAAAAAAATGTCTAAGTCCCCCCTTTCATGTGCTCATCCGTGTATATGTAAATGTAGGGTGTTTTTATATGCTTTTTCTCTTTTTTTCTTTTAAATCTAAGTGGTCCAATTTTAAAAGCCTTCCCATGTTACTTTGTCCATGTGCCCATGTTCTTGTGTTTGTCTTTGTCCCCCACGTGTGGTGGGCTCGGATTGTTACGGGCTAGGTTCGAAAATTAGGCCTAAAAATGGGTCGTTTGAACCCGAATATTATTCTTTGCGCGAAACCGAGAATGAAAACATGAATTTATTTAATTAATCCTACATAAGCAAAATAACTATAAAAATAAGACTGACAATTAAAACGAAACTATTTTTATATTTTTCCAAGTTTTTTTTTTAAAAAAAGCTACAACACATTAATTAAACTATTTTTTACAATTTTCGTTTTATATATATAAAGATAAAAATATAAAGTACTATTTTTATATTTTTTAAAGTTTATGAGAAATAAATAAACTAAAATTTATATATATTTTTTGTAATTTTCATTTTTGTGACGAAAATAAAGTAAAAGAGTCAAAATAAGCTGAAATAGCTACATTAAGGCTAAATTAAATATTTATGTGCTAAAATGTGAAAAATTTGGGGAGGGACAAAATCACATGTCAACAAGCATTACAAATTGTCTATACAATTCTATAATATAGATTTATATTAGATTTTTGTCGTAAAATCAAGTTAAATTTTGCCTTTAAAGTGCGAAGTAGTATTTTCTCTATATGATACTTGGCTTTACCTCATGCTTCACTATCATTCTTTTAATATAATATATGAAGTTATAGTATGTTCTGGCAACTTCCCAATTTAAAATAGAACAAGTTTCAAAATAAATAATTTTCAATATATAAAAACTATTGTTTCGGAAAAAAATAGTTAAGTATGTTAAAATTCAAATAAAAAACACATAATGTATAATTTAATTTTTTTTAAAATTAAATTCAAAGAGAAACTAATTATTACCTAACCTAACAAACTTTTTCCTAAATTGCCAAGTGACCTATTGTGAGGCTACCACTTGGCTTAACGTGGAGGCTTTTTCCTTTCCTTTTAATATTATATAGATAGAGATATAGATTCTTCATTTTGATGTCCTCTTTTAGGATAAGCATATTATGTCGTGATGTCCTCATTGGAAGGGAATTTTACATGGAGTACGCATTAGCTTGCTTCCAATGCTAAAGCAAACTCAAAGCTTTTATAAACAAGGGAAAAGAACATAAGGGGCAAGTGAGAATTCACTACATCCTCCGCTAGAGCATTTTCAAGATTTAAAAGTGGAAAGAAAGAAAGGTGCTGTAAACACTTAATATCCTACCAAATGAGCAACTCATAATAACCTTACCTGTAAGGAATGTGTTGGTGACTTGAAGTGTTTCTGTACCTCTTGGCTAGACCAAAGTCAATAATGTAGGCCTGCACTTTAAGCCATAACAAAATATTAAAGAAACACAAATCCTGCAAAATCATGGTAACAAAAGTAACGAGACAGTAATAAGAATATGGGACCTGTTTTACACGCTTTCCGAAGCCCATTAGAAAATTGTCTGGCTTGATATCTCGGTGCAAAAATGATTTACAATGAATAAATTCGACACAATTTATCTGCAGTACATACCAGAATAGCCATATAACCAACACATTTTAAGGTATACTAATGCTAAAATTTGAAGCATTAAATTAAAATTAACCATTTGATCTGCAAGCATCAAAACTGTCTTCAGGGAAAGCTTCCTACTGCAAAAATTTAATAAAACTTCAAGATTGGGTCCAAGCAAATCCATGACCAGAACATTGTAATCTCCCTCCACGCCAAACCACCTCGCATTTGGAATTCCAGCTACATGAAAAGTATTACAATTATAATGCTAACCAGAACAAACTAGAGAATTGGGAACAAAGATTAGGAATAGAAACAGGATAAGCCAATTACTTCCTCCCTGAAGAACTCTATACAACTTTGACTCATATAGCAGTTGAGGATGCTTTGTCTCGACATTTTCCTGCAAAATATTTAAGATATTGTAACATAAAAAAATAATAGAAGGAATAGCCAGTTATAATGTCAGAAAAGACAAGACATTCCAATCCAAGACTCAAAAGCAAAAGCAAATGAAGCACCTCGGCAACCTAACATTTTGCAGATACTTGTATATAGGATCATTCTACATATGAGATTCATCTTACCAATGTTAATTCAAAAAGCAAGAGATATGTAAAAATCTTAGATGTTGCTGGCGTGGAATACGCTTCAGAGCTAAGACCAATGCACGGCTACATAATAGTATTATAATGTCCACAGCTAATAAGCAAGCAGTTTCTATTTCATTTCATGTAGTCAATGTTGGGGACCAAAGCAACCAATAAATAGGAGATAATATTTTTAAGTTTCTTTCCCACAGTAATTGGGAGACAGATCTATTTGAAAGTTTAGATGTCGCTTGCACGATCGCTGCTGTATTAAACATTAAAGGGTGAAATTTTCTTTCTTTTTCGATCCATCTCATCTTTCTGTTATTTGTTTATTATAGCATTTTCCTTTACTTTGAGATTAAGCCTCCAACTTCTACAATTTTCTATTTGGCACAACCGCGTATTCTTCAGTTTCGCTTTGTTCGTCATTTATTATAGCTACCTTTAAAGAGGCCCTTTTTTGTTTGTAATTCTTTGGGGGCTTTATATTGGATTCGCTTCTTTATCTGCATTTTGGGATTGGTGAATTGCCGAATTGGTGAATTCAGGCGCTTGTGTTTCTTTTGGGTTCTTGGAATACTATTTTCTGTAGCTCCGTTCAATAGCTTTGTTATAGCTGCTTGATGGTTTTCACAAGGAGGATACTGTTTTCTTAGTAGAGAGGACTATTCACTCTAAGAGCAAAGAAAAAATAGAAAAAAAGAGGAAAGTTGGATTCCTTGCTAGTCATAGATTTTCCATTAATCAATTTCGATTCTTAATTAGATACAACCTTGTTCCTTCCGTCATCTTTCGCCGTTTTCTTTTGCTTCTTCGCTTCGATTTTTCTGTCAACTGAACATTTGCTTCTGAACCTCCATTATGTGTTCCCCATGGTGGCCTTCATCTTGATTTTCCGGCGAAGCGTATTAAATTAGAGAAAAAGATTTCTTGGTTGGTATAAATTCCAGAGAGAACACAAAAATATTTGAAGCTCGTCGCAATCCATCACCGCCGGCCAGATTTCCGTTAACTTGAAGGGCAGCAATCTAGGTTTTATTGTTCCTCTCTTGTCTTGATATTTTAGCGTAATTGTATCTCCTTGCCTGCCTATTTCGTTCTTGAAACCTAGAGAAAAAGATTTCTTGGTTGGTCTAAATTCCAGAGAAAATACAAAAATATTTGAAGCTCGTCGCAATCCATCACCGCCGGCCAGATTTCCGTTAACTTCAAGGGCTGCAATCTAGGTTTTATTGTTCCTCTCTTGTCTTGATATTTTAATAGTTTAATAGTTTAGTGTAATTGTATCTCCTTGCCAGCCTATTTCGTTCTTGAATCTTTAGTTAATATTTGCCCTAGCATTGTCAAATTAATTATATTAGTGATAGCTTTGTCTACTTGTTTATATTATTATCTACCTGTTTACATTTTTATTTTGAATCTTTATTTCAAATATCCCCCAGTAATTCTGTTCCAGTTTTGCACATTTTCTTTGTGACCTTTAATTGTAGATTATAGCCCCATATAGCTCTTGTATTGTATTTCTTCACCTATTTTTCTATCCTTTAGTTGTAGATTATAGTTCCTTCAGTTCCTCTGTTTTATTCTTCACCTGTTTTTCTGACCTTTAGTTATAGATTATAGTTATTATTACTAACAGTATGTTAGTTCCTTTATTTTATTTTTTCACCTGTTTTGCAACCTTTAGTGGTAGATTATATTTCGTTATTCATTTTATTTTTGCCGCTTGTTTTCGGGATAGTGCTTGTGTAGTGACTCACAGATTATAGTGGCCTTGGTGAACGATGGTAGGGTAAGGTCTTGTCCTCGGGGGTGTCAGCACGGGGGAGGGGGTAAGGGGTAAGAGGGCTAAGGGAGCTGCGGGGGAGGGGTGCGGGGGGTAACGAGGGTAAGAGGGCTAAGGGAGCTACAAGGCTGAGAGTGGGGTCTTGGAACATAGGAACTTTGACTGAAAAATCTGTAGAGTTAGCGAAGATTCTCGAGAAAAGGAAGATTAATATAGCTTGTGTACAGGAGACTAGGTGGGTAGGAGATAAGGCGCGGGATGTGGGCAGTTTCAAACTTTGGTATTCTGGGAGGGTGGGGGACAGGAACAGGGTAGGTATCTTGGTTGATAAGGACCTCTGTGAACTAGTGGTGGAGGGTAGGACGGTGAATGATAGGCTAATGACTATTAAGCTAGTTGTTGGAGGTCAGCGCGTACAAACCCCAAGCAGGCTAAAATGAGAAAATCAAGAGGCGTTTATGGGAGGATTTGAATGAGATGGTGCATGGTATCCCGCATACCGAGAAGCTTTTCATATGAGGAGATTTCAACAGCCACATTGGAGTGATGTCTGGGGATATGATGATGTGCATGGTGGCTTTGGTTTTGGAGATAGAAACGGAGGAGGAATGTCTCTACTGGACTTTGCTAGAGCATTTGATTTGGTGATAGCAAACTCGAGTTTCCCGAAGAAGAGGGAGCACTTGGTCACCTTCCGGAGTTCGGTGGCTGAGACTCAGATTGATTATTTACTCTACAGGAAGTCTAATAGAGGTCTTCGCACGGATTGCAAGGTCATCCTGAATGAGAACCTCTCGACCCTTCATAGGCTCCTGGTCATGGACCTTGAGATCACGAGGAAGAGGAGGAAGAGGGCGATGTATAGCCAACATAGGATCAAGTGGGGAGCCTTGACGGAAGCTAAAGCGCAGGAGTTGGGGGTCAAGCTGGTGATTATGGGGGCTTGAGGAGTAGTGGAGACGCAAGCGCTATGTGGACCACGACTGTGCAGTGCATTAGGGAAGCCACGAGAAAGGTATTAGGGGTCTCAAAGGGTTACTCTAGTGGTCACAAAAGAGACTGATTGTGGAATGGAGAGATGCAAAGAAAAGTGGAAACCAAGAAAGAAGCATATCTAAATCTAGTGGAAAGTGTAAGCGAAGAGGGCGAATAGGGAGCATTATAAGTTGGCTAAGAAAGAGGCAAAGCTAGCAGTTACGGTGGCCAAGACTGCAACTTTTAATTGTTTGTATGTGGAACCCGAGGGTCGAGGTGAGTATAAGAGGTTGTTCAGGTTAGCCAAGGCGCGAGAAAGGAAGGCGCGTGACGTGGACCAAGTGAAGTGCATCAAGGACGAAGAAGGTAGAGTTTTGTTGGATGAGGGGCTTATCCGTCGGAGATGGCAGACCTACTTTCATAGTCTCTTGAACGAAGAAAGGGACAGGAGCATTGTACTGAGTGATTTGGAACTCTCCAAGAGTCGTTGTGACTTTGGGTATTGTAGGCGGATTAGAGTTGGTGAAGTTGAGGGGGCTATGCGTAAGATGAGCAGGGGCAAAGTGACTGGGCCGGATAAAATCCCAGTGGAGTTTTGGAAAAGTGCGGGCAAGGAAGGCTTGGATTGGCTCACTAGATTATTTAATGTCAATTTAAAACGAAGAAGATGCCCGAAGAGTGGAGGTGGAGCACGATGGTTCCTGTATACAAGAACAAGGATGATATCCAAAATTGCAATAACTATCGGCGTATCAAGCTGCTTAGCCATACTATGAAAGTCTGGGAGAGAGTGGTAGAGCTAAGGGTGAGGAGGAGTGTGTCTATTTCCGAGAACCAGTTTGGGTTTATGCTGGAGCGTTCGACAACAGAAGCCATCCACCTTGTTAGGAGATTAGAGAAATATAGGGAGAGAAAGAAGGACTTGCATATAGTGTTTATCGACTTAGAAAAAGCGTACGATAAAGTTCCAAGGGAGATTTGTGGAGATGTTTAGAGGCTAGAGGTATATTGCCTACGTTAGATTGATTAAGGACATGTATGATGGAGTAAAGACTCGAATGAGAACGTTCGTTCGGACTGTGACCATTTTCCGATTATGATGGGGTTGCATCAGGGGTCGGCACTCGGTCCTTTTTTGTTTGCTCTGGCAATGGATGTATTGACGTGCCACATCCAAGGGGAGGTGCCGTGGTGCATACTATTTTGCAGATGATATTATGTTGATTGACGAGACGCGAGACGCTGTGAATACGCAATTAGAGGTTAGGCAGACCTTGGAATCTAATTCAGTGGCGAGACTCGTGGAGGTGAAAGGAAGGTGAGGCTGGACTCGCAGGTCATCCCTAGGAGAGATAGTTTTAAGTACCTTTTGTTTATTATTCCGGGGGATGGGGAGAATAATGAAGATGTCACACATCGTATTGGGGCGGGATGGATGAAATAGGACTCGCTTCCGGTGTTTTGTGTGACAAGAAGGTGTCACCGAAACTTAAGGGTAAATTCTACAGAGTGGAAGTCAGACCAACGATGTTGTATGGGGTTGAGTATTGGCCAGTCCAGTGTTTTGAAAAGCAAGCGCTTCGTCGCTTTAAGCGAGGCGAAGCGAGAAACCGCCGCTTTTTCCTAACTGAGGCGACGCGACCAGCAGAAGCGATCGCTTCAGCCAAGAAAGTAAGAAGCGACCCAGAAGCGAGAAGCGCAAAAGCGCTCGCTTCTGTTCATAGGAGTCATTTTGAAAAAAAAAAAGTTTGAGGGGTCTTTGTTTTATTATACAAAATAGACCCAAAGTGAAAAGCTCCTCCTCCTCCTCCTCCCTCCTCCCTCCTCCCTCCTCCCTCCTCCCTCCTCCCTCCTCCCTCCCCCTCCCCTCCCCCTCCCCTCCCCCTCCTCCCTCCCCCTCCTCCTCCTCCTCCAACTTCTCTTTCTTCTTCTTGAACTTCTCCGTTTCTCTTCTCTTTTTAGTTTTTCTCGTCCAGTGTTTGTATAATTCTCCGAATTTACTCACTTTCAGGCTTCAACTGTTTATTTTGGTTGTGCCGTGGTGGTTGATGGGGGATGAATCTAGATTGCTACTAGCTTCTTCTTTCTTCTTTTTCTCTGCCAAAAAGATTGCTTTTGGTATTTCACTGTGTGATAGGAAGAAGTTAATAACAATCTTTACTTATAGCCCGTTTGGCCAAGCTGCAAAAATCAGCTTATTTTGAGAAGTGTTTTTTTTCAAAAGTGCTTTTCTCAAAAGTACTTTTGGTGAGAAGCAGTTTGTGTTTGGCTAATTAGTTTGAAAAGCACTTCTGAGCAGCAATTGGTGTTTGACCAAACTCTAAAAAACTGCTTCTAAGTGCATTTTTCTCAAAAGTGTTTCTCAAAAAAATGTTTTTGGAGAGAAACTACTTTTTTCTGCTTCTCCAAAACTGCTTCTGCTTGTCCTCAAAAGCACTTTTTTTCCTTCCAAAAGCTTGGCCAAACACCTCAATTTTTGGCCAAAAGTGCTTTTGGCCAAAAAGAAAATTGGCCAAACAGGCTATTAGTAGCTTTGATTTTGCTTGTCCTATGGTTTTATGGAGGATTTGGTGGTACCTATTTTTAAGTTTTTAAATTGAACTTTTTGATTATTTATACTATGTCTTTGAAAGGTTTACATTATGTTTTTTAAGAATTGCGCTTCACTTCGATGAAGCGTTCGCTTCGCTTTTGAAGCGACGCGAGCCCCTGTAGCTTTTTTGCGCTTCTCACTTTCAAAAACACTGGGCCAGTCAAGATCGCTCATGTCCAGAAGATGAAGGCAACAGAAATGAGGATGTTGAGATAGATGTGTGGGCTTTAGATAGGATCAGAAATGAGATTAAAAGTGGGTGTGGCCTCTATTGAGGACAAGATGCAGGAGGCGCGGCTTAGGTGGTTTAGTCATATGAGGAGGAGAAGCACAGACGCCCCAGTGAGAAGGTGTGAGAGGTTGACATTGGAGGGCCTACCGAGAGGTTGACATTGGAGGGCCTACCGAGAGGTAGAGGTAGGCCAAAGAAGAGGTGGGGAGAGGTGATTAGGCAAGACATGCCGCAACTTCAGCTGGCCGAGGACATGGCTCTTGATAGGAAGATATGGAGATCGAGGATTAGGGTAGTAGAGTATGTAGTCCAGAGTGTTCATAACTGTAGTATTGGCACGCAATCTCGCTTTCTGTTGGTAATAGGTTTTTATGACTAACCGTTATTTTCTTTCATTGTTGATCACCTTACTATCTAGCTGTTTTTATTATGCTTTTATATGAATTTTTGGTACAGTCCATTCTTGTCTATATTTTCATTAATATGGTGCTTATGTTTTCCTCAACCGAGGATCTATTGGAAACAACATCTCTATCCTCACAAGGTAGGGGTAAGGTCTGCATACACACTACCATCTTCAGACCCCATAGTGTGGGATAATACTAGGTATGTTGTTGTTGTTGTTGTTGTTGTTTCCCATAGTAATTGAAAACTCATAACATGGATTTTACCAATCAGTTGGAAAATTTATGTTTAACAACATCAAACAGTGCTATCAAAGATCCATTTAAGGCGTGCTCAAGCCCTGAAGCTCAAAAAAGCTAAGGGTGTGCGCTTCGCGTCACTTAGGCCGCGCTTTAGTGTAGGCGATAAGGTGTGCGCTTATTTTCCCATAACTCCACAAGTTGTAGCTTGAATAGAGCAGTAGAAAACAATAAATATAATTGGCAAAGAATATATTATGTTAAGGGAATCATATGAATGAAATTGTTACTTATTTTGTGCATTACATATATATTTATTTTTTTCTACGTTGCGGCTTTTTTAACTAAAGCCCACACTTTTATTGTGTTTTTTGCTTAAAGCATAGATAGACTTGGAGCGCTTTTTAACGCTTTTCGCCGATGACAACACTAACATCAAAAGATGATCAATATCCGCCTATATATTGTTCAATATCAACTTAAAGGAGCTAAACAAAAGGCACTATCACCCCTCCTCCAGGAGAGGAGTAGAGTCCATCAATATTGAACCCCACAATAGAGTTTACTTCAATTCCTTACTCAACACAGTGCCTTAAAAAGATTCCGAAACCAGTTGCTAGCAGAAGTAGCGCGACAAAGAGCAAAGCATGGCATTCACAAAGAAATGGTCTAAAGAGTCAAATAGTTTTTCTTCGATTGTGATCTCTTGAAATATCTTGTAGGCACTTTCAATTAGAAAACATAGTGATGTATAGCACTTATTAGAGCAATGCCTAAATATGTATATTTATTGTTAAGAAAATTAAAAAATCCATATCTGAATTCTACACTAAAATTCAGATATCTCGACCTTTAACACTCTGAGCCCTTCTAACCTTACGGCAAAAAGAATACTAAAACAATAACCATCTTAAAGTATAGGAAAGTTATATAGTTCACTTCCATGTAACTAATATTGTAACACTGGCTTTAGTATTTTGTTTGTTATTCTTAATATACAAATGAGAAGAGCTTGATAAAGGTTTTCTTTAGAACATTGAAAATTATACTTGTGCCATAGTTTTAAGTCTATAAATATATTTTTTTAGAACAAAATCTTTAAGTCTTTAAATCAAACACTAACTACTCTTTTATGCATTAAAAGTTGTACAATCTATTGTGCAAAATCAATGTTAAACAAAATAATAATTTATCCAACAAAAATTATAAATTATATTTGAAGTAATCCTAGGGTTCATTCATCTTAAGCTTTTGAAATGAAAACAGAAAACAAGATTTAATTCCAATTAACATCACTCTGCCAAAAAAACTATGATCAATATAACAGGGATCCTATCAATTAGGGTGAAACATCAACAATAAATTAAAACCTATCAGTTCACCAAGTAAACGAAAAATACAAACAGACTCCATAAGAAATCTCACTAGAATGAGGTTATGTTAACAGTTTGACCTTATTAGACTACCAAACGCCATCTACAGTGAAAAGAGTTACTATATCACAGGAGCAAAACGTGCACTTAATAGTTCAGATGAGTATGGCAATAGTACTTCAACTACATTACTATGTCAAAGATCAATTGCCTCAATTGATATCTAAGTTTCCAGAAAAAACATATACCAAAGGTAATACAGCAATCTAATCACCAACAACACAATTATAAAAAAGAACTGCAATGAAAATAATCTAAGAAACAGAACTAACTAAATTACTAACGCTACTAGACACACCCACACACAGACACAAAAAAAAAAAAAAAAAACTGACCAGCTTAATTGCGACCTTCTCATTAGTCCGTATATTAGTACCTACACCACCAAGATAACATCAACTCCTCCACGCCACAACAAGGAACACTAATAAATTGAGAGAATTTCTCCGGGGAGAAAGAAAGAAAATCACCATGATAGATCTCGCTGAACGATCCACTGCCAATTTTGCGATCAAGCCGATACCCGTTAACCACACGAGTCTCCATTCCAAACTTCAAGAAAACCCTAATTCTACACAGAAGGGTCTTCTTTTTTAATTTCTGTCTACAACAAATAGGTATTTATAACAACTATTAAGTATTAATAAACGACATTCGTCATCCTACAATTCACCTTTTGCCCCTCATTTTGCATTTTATACCTGTGAATGTTTTTGGGTAGTTCTGTAAATATAACCAATTGAGAGTACTTTTATAAATTTAAAATGTTAGTTTCGCTGACGTTTTGCTTGGGTTTTACATGGGACCCACCAAGCCCATCTTACAAATTTATTTATTTTGAACTGGAAAAGCATACTTATATTATATATATAACAAAATAGGGCTGGATGTCATGACCCGCTACATTAACCAAACAAACAATTCAAGTTCTTTCTAATACAAAACTTCATTTAACAATTCTCTTGTGTTCTTTCTTCCATCCTCTTAGCGATCTTGAGTGTAGTAAGGCTGACTTGGCATAGCAAGAACGTGAGCAAGTTGTGCAAGATCGTGAGCGAGTTGCCAAGTGTCGCACGTGCGCTTAGTTTAAGACTAAAGACGTGACAGAGAGCCCATTAATATTGTCATTAGTACATATTCCTTGATAACCTACCAATATGCCTTGCAAGGCACTATCATTCCCTAAAGCAACCAAACGTTCACATTGTTCACTAGAACAGTTCCTAGCATAAACATACCCATCCTGATCCTTGCCATATACATCTAGAGCAAGTTCAGGTGGTAAAACAAAAGTTCATTAACGTTGCTTTTGCCAAAACATGAGCCACCATATTTCCTTCCCAGAAAGGTAGGGATTAGGCTCATGCAGATGTGAAGGTAGGGATTAGTCTCATGCAAATAGGGAGGCAGGGATTAGCCTCTTGTAGATAGGGAGACAAGGATTAGCCTCATGCACATGTGGAGTCAGGGATTAGCCTCATGCAAATACGGAGACAAGGATTAGCCTCATGCAAATATGGAGGCAGGGATTAGTCTCATGCAAATACGGAGGCAAGGATTAGCCTCATGCAAATATGGAGGCAAGGATTAGCCTCATGCAAATACGAAGGCAAGGATTAACCTCATGCAAATATGGAGGCAAGGATTAGCCTCATGCAAATATGGAGGCAAGAATTAGCCTCATGCAGAGAGCAGGTAACAGATAAGAGTAGTATATGTCTTAGCTGGAGATATATTCGGTGTCTGATGTCTATGCCTGAATGATATTGGCCCCTGCCTGGATGCCTCCTCCACCAACAATCTGTATTTGTGAATTAAAACATTGTTAGTAGGGTGATCTTTATTAATAATGTTAATGACCTCTGTGGCGTCAGTTTCCATGTCTACTGGGAATATATTTTCCTTGATAATTAATTGTAGTGCATGCAAAAGAGCTTGCAGTTTCGTTTGTAACGGTGAGGTTGCTTGGATTTTCTTTAAAAAACATGTCTTCCACCTCCCCTTGGAATCACGAACTACTCCACTGATGCCCCCTTCCAGATTGTTGCTATTGAATGCTCCATCTATGTTGACCTTGAGCCATCCCTTTAGTGGTCGCTCCCATTTGACATTTAACTTTATGACCTTGTTATGAAAAATCTTCTTGGTTGTTAGTAAAGAGTATTCAGTTGCGTGGTTAAATTTTTTTTTTTACATTTATGTGAGAGGTTTGGTTGTTGATATTATTATGGTTTCTATTATTCCAAATGCCCCAAAGAGAGAAAGGTAGAACCTTTTTCCAAGCTACGTAACCCATTGAAATTTTTGGAGATGTTTTTTTGTAAAGATTCCAGCCATTCATTGATGGTTCCGTAATTATTTATGGGCACCCCTAGATTTTGCCATAAAGCCTTAGCTATGGGGCATTCCCAGAAAATGTGATATATGGATTCATCGTTGGCCTTACATATTCGTTGGCCTTACAAATATTATACAAGTACTATAATTAAGTTATTATTTGTGTTTAACACTACGGAACCGACATTTAAATTCGAGACCACCAATTATGCATTTTAGGGTTCATCAACCCAACTAATAAATATTTCCTCTGTTCTTATTTAATTATCATATTTTTCATAAATAGATATTTCAAAATACTTTTCGTTTTACAAAGATAAATAAATAATTAGTCATACTTTTCAATTTTACCCCGCTATTAATTATTCTCAAAAATACCAAAGGTCGATAATGTTGCAATTTGATTCTGCCTTTGAAGAGACCAAAATGTGAATTATCATACTGTATACGATCAAAATAGGATTTGCCTTTTTTGTATGACTAATCGAGACTGGAACGTGGCAGGCCAAAGCTCGACCTCATGTTATAGCAGACCATGATGCGAAGTTAGATTGTCGGGCTCGTGACTCAGAGTCCGATCGATATCGAGAACATCCAAGATCGAGACCGAGCAGGATAGAGGTCAAGCAAGATGGAGGGAAGCTTACCAAGCCAAATAACGGAAAGCCAAAATATCCGCAATCGGGCGAGGATCACTGCGGAAATCTCGGCACGTATCAAGAAGAGGCCAGTTAATTATCTATCATGGGATTTATTACTGTATTTAGAATTGCATCAAGAGTAGGACTCCCCTACTATATAGAGAGGGTCTGGTCATTTGTAAAGGGGATCATATTCATGCAATACAAAGAAATATACTGCTTTTCTCTAGTTTTCATTATCTTGTAACTCTGCTCTTATATCAACTGAAACTTCACTCAGTTCAAGGTTGATCGAACTCGAGGGCCAAGGTTGTTCAATTCGTTTGGTTTGTATTTATTTCTTTTACAGTCAATTTCGATATTATTATCTATCTTCTTAATTTGTGCTAAGTTATACCACGTATCCTTAAAACCACATATAAATTTAATTGTTATCCGATTTTAGGGTGAACAGTTTGGCACCCACTGTGGGGATAAGGATAATAGTGGTTACTCGGTATGAACTTTCATAACACACACTATTTTTCACTTGTTCTTTGAAGTATCTTTGATTCCAAGATCAGAATGTCGAACTCTCACTCAGCACTCCTTAACGTCAGCAACGGTTCTGGCCATCAGGCAGTGATAGCACCACGAAACGACGTACCCCCGGTTGGCCTCGATGGAGTTCCAGTTGTAGATCCAATCGATGTCAGCTAGAATATAGGCCTCAACACTAATTTGGCAGTCGACCCTGAGGGAAGCGTCCGCGGGGACAACCGATCAGCCACTCAAAACGCACACGGCGGCGAGGATTGCAAGGTCAACCTACAAGTGATCTTCGAAATATTGCAGGCCCAATAGGCAGCGATAGAGCAGCTCCAAAATCAGAATCACACCCCGAGCAGGGTCGAGCTCGAGCCTTCCTATGAAGTTGTCACAGGGTCGAATTAGTTTCAAGGAGATCGAGCGAGAAGGAATCGGAGACCAATCCTGCTATCATAAAGATGCTCGAAACTGATAAAGAGAACAAAGTCAGGGGAAAAGAAGATCGAGGAAAATGACAAGAAAGTGGAAACTTATAACTCCAAGGTCGATCAAATCCCAGGAGCACCACCAATATTGAAGGGACTGGATTCCTAAAAAATCGTACAAAAAACTTTTCCACTGAGTGCGGCTCCGGAGCCAATCCCCAAAAAGTTCTGCATGCCCGAGATTCCTAAGTATAATGGGACGACCGATCCGAACGAGCATGTCACTTCTTATACGTGCTCTATCAAAGGAAATGACCTAAAGGATGACGAAATTGAATCTGTCCTGCTAAAGAAATTCGGAGAGGCCCTATCGAAAGGTGTTATGATATGGTACCATAATTTACCACCGAATTCTATTGAATTGTTTGATATGCTTGCAGATTCTTTTGTAAAGGCGCATGCATCATCAAGGTCGAAACTATAAAGTCAGACCTTTTCAAGGTAAGGCAAAAGGACAATGATATGCTCAGAGAGTTCGTGCCTTGATTCCAAATGGAACGGATGGACTTTCCACCGGTCGCCAACGATTGGGCCGTTCAAGCCTTAACTCAAGGTCTCAACGTTCGAAGTTCAATGGCTTCACAACAGTTGAAGCAAAATTTGATAGAATACCCAGCTGTCGCTTAGGCCGATGTGCATAATCGTTATCACTCAAAGATCAGGGTCGAGGACTATCAACTTGGGGCCCCTTCTGGGTCCGTTTATCCTATCAGACCCGT
The DNA here is from genome assembly GCF_000715075.1 of Nicotiana tabacum. Classification (NCBI taxonomy): domain Eukaryota; kingdom Viridiplantae; phylum Streptophyta; class Magnoliopsida; order Solanales; family Solanaceae; genus Nicotiana; species Nicotiana tabacum. The sequence goes on from NC_134085.1 coordinate 25,342,968, forward strand.
CGACCGAGTTAAAAGGGATATTGATCGAGAACCAAGATCGAACAGAGATCGATACTAGCCATATAGTACAGATCGTAGGAATAACGGAGCTAGGCAAAAACCTATACGGAATGAAATAAGAAGTGATCAAGGTTAGAGCTCTTGAGGGCTTATGAGTAAGAGCGGCTTCGACAAGCCTATCAGACCTAATGAAACACCTCAATTATCTGAATATAACTTTAGTGTCGACGCAGCAAATATCGTATCAGCTATCGGACGCATCAAGGATACCAGATGGCGTCGACCTCTGCAGGCCGATCCGGCCCGAAAAGATCCCAACCAAAGGTGCAAATATCATGGCACCCATGGCCACAGAACGGAAGATTGTCGGCAATTAAGAGAAGAAGTAGCCCGATTATTCAACAACAGGCATCTTCGGGAGTTCTTAAGCGATCGAGCTAAGAATCACTTCAAAAACAAGGACTCCAACAAATAAAGTGAACAAGACGAGCACCAAAATGTCATCCATATGATCATCGAAGGAGTCGATGTTCCTCAAGGTCCAATGTTTAAACGCATCAAAGTGTCAATCACGAGGGAAAAATGAACGCGATATTACGTGCCAGAAGGGACTTTGTTTTTCAATGACGAGGATGTGGAAGGAATCACCAAGCCCCATAATGATGCACTGGTAATATATGTACTCATGAATAAAACTCGAGTTAAACATGTGCTAATTGATCCAGGTACCTCGGCTAATATTATTCGATCAAGGGTCGTAGAACAACTCGGTCTGCAGGATCGGATCATGCCTGCTGCCCGAGTACTAAATGGATTCAATATGGCTTACAAAACTACTAAGGGAGAAATAACGTTGCCAGTAAATATAGTTGGTACCATTCAAGAGACCGTGTTTTATGTAATCGAGATCCCTGTTATCGGAGACCATGGATCCACAACATGAGGGTCGTGCCCTTGACCCTTCACCAGGTATTAAAGTTTCCAACACCAAAAGAGACGATAATGGTTTACGGGGAACACCCCGCCACAAAGGAGATATTTGCCATCGATGAAGTAATTCCTATATCAACATTCTTATCGACAAAGGACTCAGGTTCGACAGCAAAACAACAGCCCAAATAACAATCATCGATGCCAGCCTCGACCCAACATGGCAAACAGGGGACTAATAAAGACGATAATTACGGGGGTTCCTCGGTCTTTTATAGTCCTTGGTAATTCCGATGCTACCAAATTGACAGTCGAAGAGCTGGAGCAAGCCACGTTGATCGAGCATCAGCCTGATAAAAAAGTATACTTGGTCATGGGTTAATCCCCGAGCTTAGGAAACAACTTATTCAATTTCTTATAACTAATATGGATTGTTTTGCCTGGTCCCACCTCGAAATGACAAGTAACCCACCGGAAATCACCACCAATAAATTAAGCTTGGACTCGCAGTTTCATCCGGTGAAGCAGAAAAGAAGACCCCAGTCTGAGGTCAAGCATGCCTTAATCAAAGACGAGGTAACTAAGCTTTTTAAAATAGGGTCCATCCGGGAAGTAAAGTACCCCGAATGGTTTGCAAATGTAGTAATATTCCCTAAGAAAGGGAATAAACTTAGAATGTGTGTAGATTACAAAGACTTAAATAAATAATTCCCCAAGGATTCTTTTCCTTTGCCTAATATAGATCGCATGATCGATGCTATGGCCGACCACGAAATCCTTAGTTTTCTCGATGCCTAATCCGGGTACAACCAAATACGGTTGAACTTGGAAGACCAGGAAAAAACCTCGTTCATCACTAAATATGGTACCTACTGTTATAATGTAATGGCATTTGGGTTAAAAAATATTGGTGCTTACCAACGCCTAGTAAACCAGATGTTCGAAGAACAAATAGGGAATCAATGGAAGTTTCCATTGATGATATGTTAGTTAAGTTCCTGCGAGCAGGGGACCATTTGAAGCATTTGCAGGAAACCTTCAGTATATTGAAGAAGTACGACATGAAGCTGAACCCGAAAAAATGTGCATTCAGAGTCAGATCAGGCAACTTCCTCGGGTTCGTGGTATCCAACCGAGGGATCAAGATCAACCCCAACAAGATCAAAGCTATCGAGGACATCACGATAGTAGACAACATAAAGGTCGTGTGGAGGTTACCCGAGTGCATAACGACCCTGGGGCATTTCATCTCGAGGTCCTTCTATAAGAGCCATCGGTTTTTCTCATTGCTGAATAATAAAAATAACTTCACATGGACTCCGAAATGCCAACAGGCCTTGGAAGAGCTTAAACGATATCTATCAGGCCTGTTGCTGCTTCATACGCCGAGGGCAAATAGACAGTTGTACTTATATCTGGTAGTATTGGAGATAGCGGTAAGTGGAGTCTTAGTACGGAAAGAACAAGGTACACAATTTCCTATTTATTATGTTAGTCAAACCTTAGGTGAGGCCAAGACCAGATATCCCCACCTAGAAAAGTTGGTGCTCACTTTGATAAGCGCATCTAGGAAGCTAAAGCCATATCAATGTCACCCCATATGTGTTGTAACAACTTATCCACTTCGGAATATCATGCACAAACCCGAACTTTCAGGGCGGTTGGCCAAATGGGCCGTAAAAATTAGTGGGTATGATATTGAATATCGACCCCAAACAACCATTAAGTCTCAAATTTTGGCAGACTTTGTGGCTGACTTCACTCTGGCCCTAGTGCCCAAGGTCGAAAGAGAGTTGTTGGTAAGCTCGAGTACATCATCTTGACCCTCTTTACGGACGGTGCATCGAATGTAAAAGGGTCCGGACTTTGTATCGTGCTAAACCACCCATAGGCAACATGGTTAGGCAATCTATTAGAACTGCGAAATTGACTAACAATGAGGCTGAATATGAGGCCATGATTGCAGGTCTTGAACTAGCCAAAGGCTTGGGAGCAGAGGTGATTGAAGCAAAATGCGACTCCCTCCTCGTGGTGAATCAGGTTAACGGGACCTTCGATGTTAAAGAAGAGCAAATGCAAAGATACTTAGATATGTTACAACTAACTTTGCATCGATTTAAGGAGTAGCCTTTGCAATATGTACCTCGAGATCAGAATAATGAGGCTGATGCACTCAGAAACTTAGGATCGTCGGTCGAGCGGAATAGTAGGGTCGTCGTGCAACTCATGAAGTCAATTGTCGAATAAGGCCACGTTGAGATAAATTGTACTAGCTTGGCCTAGGACTGTAGAAATAAATACATAGAGTATCTGAAGACCAGAAAGCTTCCCTCAGATAAAAAACAATCGAGGCAAAGGCAACACGATTCACCTTGTCCGAAGATGGAACCTTGCTCAGGAGAATGTTCGATTGTCTATTATCGATATGTTTAGGACCGGGTGATACCGAGTATGTCCTGAGGGAAGTTCATGAGGGCACTTGCGGAAATCATTCTGATGCCGAATCATTGGTTCAAAAGGTAATCAGACCCTGCTATTATAGGATAAACATGGAAAAAGATGCGAAGGAGTTCGTTCGAAAATGTGACAAATGCCAAAGACATGCACCGATGATTCACCAACCCGAGAAACTACTCTATTCAGTATTGTTGACATGGTCGTTCATGAAGTAGGGAATGGACATTATTGGCCCTCTCTGATGGGCACCATGTAAAGCTCAATTCATCTTATTTATGACTGATGATTTTTCTAAGTGGGTTGAAGCACAGGCCTTCGAGAAAGTTAAAGAAAATGAGGTCATCGACTTCATTTAGGACCACATCATATGTTGATTCGGGATGCCATCCGAAATTGTGCATGACAACAGGAAACAGTTCATCGGCAACAAAGTAACCAAATTTCTCGAAGAGCAAAAAATTAAAAGAATCCTATCAACACCTTATCATCCTAGCCGAAACGGGCAAGCCGAATCAACCAATAAAATCATCATCCAAATCTTAAGAAGAGGCTATCTAACTCCAAGGGAAAGTGGAAGGAAAGTTTGCCCGAAGTTCTTTGGGCATACCGCACAACCTTAAACTCTAGTACCGGGGCTACCCCATTCTCGTTGGTTTATGGTATCGAAGGTCTAGTACCGGTAGAAGTCGGAGAGCCGAGTGTCAGGTTCCGATATGCAGCAAAGGAATTAAATAACGAGGCCATGAATACGAGCGTAGAATTATTGGATAAAAGGCGTGAAACCGCCCTCGTCCGACTGGCTGCCCAAAAACAATGGATCAATCGAAGAGCCAATCTTCGATAATTTAATGTCGGGGACTTAGTGCTAAGGGAAGTCACCCTCAACCCCCGAAATCCGAACAAAGGGAAGTTAGGTCCGAATTGGGAAGGACAATACCAAGTCCTCGAGGTCACTGGGAAAGGATCCTATAAACTCGGAATGTTGAATAGGGAACCACTACCGAGCAATTGGAATATAACTCACCTAAAATGATACTACTTCTAAGGCATGACCATTTTTCATATTCTTTTATTTTTTGACAGACACTTGCAGGTGATCAACAAGAAACAACATGAAGTTTTTAGGTTTGAAAGCACGCGTTGTACTCTTTTTTTCTTAGACCGGTTTTGTCCAAAATGGGTTTTCCGGCGAGGTTTTTAATGAGGCAACAATGGATCGTGCTAACTTAGAATCAAATGCTGACCGCGAATCAATATCGAAGACTGTGTTTACACTATCTGAGATCTCTTTACAATCAACCTCGAATACTAGGAATGATTACCCTTGGATATCAAATTGCTTTAGCATGGAAGCTATTTTGTAATGGAAGGGCCTCGATAGGTAGGATTTGTTGTAAGGGCCAAACGGTCGAACAAACTGTGACCACATAGATTGTTCGAGACCTGGCATAAAACATGTACGCATGTATAAATATTTTTGACAAGAATAAAGAGAAGTACTTTCCTTGCAACTATTTTATGTCTTAGAAAAATCTCCACTTTACAATTTCGTATTTTCAACTTCTTAAAGAAACGAGCTCAAGGGCCGATTATAACCAAAGTTCGGATGGTCACTCCCTCACTCGGGGACTGCCATCCGGAAACAAACTCGAATAGATCGAGCTATTAAAACATCGGGGATGCAAGACCTATTAGGCAACCCTCGAATTTTAAAGGCCATGGCCATTCCACTCGGGGACGGTTATCTTAGGCAAGCCTGGATAACTCGGGGAAGCAAGCCCACTAGGACACAACCGAAATTAAAAGGCCACGACCATATTAATGCGGCTCGGAGATGTCCGAGGCCCGTAATAAAAATAGGCCTTCAAAATTTTCGTAACCGGTTATAAAGGCTAACCCTCGGCAAATTGAGTTACTTATTTCGGGAGAAAGTTCTCAGTGACACCAAACCCAAAATGCCTAAAAATGAATAGTGTAAATGCAAGGTTTGTTCAAACTTACACAACTTAAGTTGTTTTGTGCTAAGGCACCCTGACCTTTGTAAACACAAGCAATAAAACAAAGGAAAAGTTTTGTTACATACCCCATTTTCGTATGTTAAAGTTTCATCGTAAGTTAATCGACGTAAGTTCGGGAATGAGATTATTTTGAGATTATAAGCATTATGCTATTTCAAATAAGTGATAAGTAAATTCGTGAAGGTGAGAGAGGAAGCAAGTCAAAGAAAATGAATTTTCATCCAAGTTTGACATGTTGGGATAAAATACGGCCCGAGCGATAATATCCGATATTTATAGACTAGTACCAAATAAGGTACCATATGAATAATATCCGATATTTATGGACTAGTACCATACAACGTATTATATGACCATGATAGTATGATGTATAAAGTGTATTAAAAACACAGTATTGTGTATGGCCAATCCAGCCCAGGGAAGATCCGTCCGAAATATATACATAGCAACTATGATGTTCTAAACATCAATACCACACAAAGGGAGGGGGTGATTTGTGTGGTACCCAATTTTTGCTCTAGAAGAACCTGGTTCTTCTAGGTGTTCTAACTACTACTGTTTGTGGAATAATAAGTACATAAAATAAAGAACACATAGATTTTTATGTGAAAAACACCTGGCTCAAAAGGTGAAAAAATCATGACTTACTACTCAGTAGGATTTTCCCCAACACATCACTAAATCACTGATCCAAAACAGCATTTACAAAACTCTTTGTAAACTAAGGATTACCTCTAATCCCGTTGTAGCAACCAACCTCTAACTGTTGCGACAACTTCAAGTTAACTCTAACTTGAATACTCAAATACCTATTACAATTGCTTCTAGATAAAGATAAAAGGTACAATATGAAAACACCTACTACAATTGAACTAGAAATAAAGAAAGACACATAAAACTCTTTATGGAGCTGGTTCTTCAATCTGGTTCATGTAGCTTCAGGTTTGCACTCTTGAATCACACACTAACTGCTTGCAAAAAACCTTGCTATTTTGCTCTCAATTCACGTTTAACTTCTGCATTTTTCTGCAATACTTGTAATGTGAGAACATCTTGCAATTTATAGAGTTAGTAGATGAAGAAATAACTAGAGTTCTGATGCAACTCTTCCTTGGTGGAAGAGTTCTAGTTGATTTGAACTTCTAACTCCTTTCCTATCTTGGATAGTGTTCTCTTTGATTAAGGACTCCTTCTCCTTATCAATTATGCAAATTTTCGATCAGGAGATATTAAATACACCAAGTTAAGCTTATCTCATTCACGTGCAACCCACATGCTCGAATCTACCCCTTTTTGTGCACCTGAGTGATGGACCTGGTTCATCCTGAGTTCCTTTGTTAGTCTTCAAAACTAACCTTTACTTGGGCCAACAAGTTCCCCCTTTTTGATGATGACAAACTCTGTGCTTTTCATAAGCTTAGGCCCTGTTTCAACTCAGCTCAACATCAACATAATGTTATAAATAGTTTTCCTTTTTATCACTTATCATTAAGGACCAGGTACATTAGGTTATAAATATCACTTATTTCAGAATAATGTGTAAAGCACAATATCTCTTCCCCCTTTTGGTATCATCGAAAAGTTGCATAAAAATGTGAGATAACCAGATTTTAATACTTACTCATGGTCATTGGGGCTACTTCAAATGCAATCATGGATTAATCATCATAGATCAAGCTAAGAATTTTAACCATCAAAGAAATATGAACAAACAGTTAGAGCAAAAATAATGAATTTTATTGATGATTGATAAGATTCTACCACAAAGCATAAGAAGAAATAAAAATACTGAAAACATGAGCAAGAGAAACAAAACATCCCAAACTGGGTCACTGGTTGATCTACACTAAGCTGGAAGACTTAAGGCTGGGAAGAACTAGGTGCTTGGTTTTTGACTTGGAGGAGTTTCAGCATATCTTGAAGAATGCCATCATTATTCTCTTTTTCTCTTGCCAGCTCAGTTCTGAGAGAATATCTCTCAATCTCCACCTCAACCAACCTCTTCTTCAGCCTTTCAATCTAAGCATCCTTAGCTCAACTTTCTTGCACTAAGGCTCTGACTTTGGTATTCACTGGTACCTTTTTGGACGAACTAAGTTCTTTAGGAGTGACATTGACTTCATAATCACAAGCAAGCAGAGTATTAACCCAAAAATGATCCATGCTTGTACTAACCTCCCACTTATTCATAGGTACACTGAAATGTGCAAGCGCAGTTGTGAGAATGAAGCCATAGGGAATGATATGAGTTTTGGTGCCATTAATAACTCTATCAAGAAGTTGGATTATAGCTTTCAGTCACTTTCTCCTGCAGGTCTTGCGAGGGTTTCCTCTACAGATGAACCAGGTTCATCTCCCCAAATAACCATTACACATGCATCTTTGGTTCACAGGAGTGGGTGAAGAATCAGCCACTCTTGTCCCCTTTCCCCTCACAGTACTCCTAGCACCCTTGCTCATCTTCTTTTTTCTTTTTTATTTTTACCACCAACTTCTCCAGATTCTATAGTCTCAACACCTATTGTAGATCCTACAAATCTATTCTCCATATTTACAGCAAACTTTAGAAATTGTCTCAGGAGAAATTTTAGAATCAGAAGATACTTGTTCAATTTCGGAAGAACCACTTTATTCCCCCTGAGTAGCAGACTTAAAAGAATCTAGGTAGTTTAATATGGTCAGGAGTCTTGAACGTAACTAGTTGACTTGTAACAGATAAGTTCAAAAGAACTTTGGTATTTGGTAGGACTCTGCTCATGATCCAAATATAGTTATTCCAAATTATGCAGAGTGTAGAAAACATACTGTGTTATCTTGATGAACCAGGTTCTTCACTGATAATTCTCTTGTGTAAGTCTAAATTTGCCAAAATAGAGAAAATATCATTAGAGATTAATAAGTCATTTTAACACATGGCACAAGAGTATACTATGGAAAGTATGAGACTGAGCAAGATTTAATCTAACTATACACAATTTACAGACTTTCTAACCAAATATATATTTTTTTTTCATTTTTTTCGTTTAACCTTGAACTGGTCCTTTTAGGTGATCTTAGTCATCCCTAATTCCAACATGTTCTTCTCAAAGTGATCTCTACTTAAGCCTTTTGTGAAGATGTCAGCAATTCTCTTGTCAGTAGCACAAAACTCCACAGTGATCAAGCCTTTCTCATAGTTGTCCCTCAAAAAATAGTGTCTAACATCTATGTGCTTAGTTTTCTTATGATGAACCGGATTCTTAGTCATACTAATAGCACTAGGGTTATCACAAAAAATAAGGATGCACCAACTTCAATACCAAAATCCATCAACTGTTGCTTGATCCTCAACAATTGAGCACAATCATGAAGCAGCAGCAACATACTCAGCTTCAGCAGTAGATAATGCCATTGAATTTTGCCTTTTTGTAGCCCATAATACAAGGCATGAACCAAAGAAGTGTGCCATACCTGAGGTGCTATTCCTATCCACAAGGAACTCTGCATAATCAGCATCAGCATATCCCACTGGCTTAAAATTACTACCTTTTGGATACTAAAGGCAAAGGTCAGTGGTGCCTTTCAAGTGTCTCAATATTCTCTTGACAGCAGTCAAGTGGGACTTCTTTGGATTTGCCTGAAATAGAGCACAAAGACCTATACTGAAAACAATGTCAGGTCTGCTAGCAGTAAGATACAAAAGATAACCAATCATTCCCCTATACAACTTCTGGTCAACAGATGAACCAGGTTCATCTATGTTCAATTTTGTGGATGTTGCAATATGAGTGTCAATTTCTTTGGATGTTCCTGATTTTGTTGCTGAGGAATACGATCCTGGACAGGTTCCCTCGAGGTTTGAGGATTAGTTACTCTCTAGTCAGTTCCCCCTGTCATGTTGCCCTGGGTGGAAGGACCTATTCCATCACTTGTTCCTTCCTGTGATGCATATTCAGAATGGACTGTGGTTTCACCATTTGAGTTTCTTATCAGCCCAATCTCTTCATTATCTTGTTCCTGCCTCTTAGAAAGAATGTTAGTTTTTCAATAAAATAACATATACACTTGTTTCTACACACATAGTTCTTTTATTGTATATCTTATACGCTTTACTGTGTGAAGAATATCCCAAGAATACTCCCTCATCACTTCTGGGATCATACTTACCTAGGGAGTCTTTGCCATTATTGTGCATAAAGCACTTGCATCTAAATGCCCTAAGATGGTATATATTTAGCTTTCTCCCTTTAAGTGACTCATAGGGAATCTTCTTAACAAGAGGTCTAGGCATGCAACTATTTATGATGTAGCACGCAAAAATTTAGCATTTTCAAATTTAGTTCCATGATCAGACCTAATTGATGCAAGTTGATTACCTAGTTGTTTCTGAGTTTTTCTAACAAAAGAAGTAAACATGTCAAGTGCTTCATCTTTAGATGTTAAAAACAATGTCCAAGTACATCACATATCTTTTACCACATCTGCTTAATGTTCTCATTGGACCACAGAGATCCATATGGACCAGTTTCATCGTTCTGGTGGTGCTTACTACTTTCTTGTATTTAAAAGAGGATCTTACCTGCTTCCCCCTTGCACAAGCCTCACAAAATTTGTCTTCCTTGAACTTGATGTTAGGCAACCCTATCACCAGATTCTTGGAGACTAATTTGTTGAGTTGACTTAGACTTGCATGTCCAAGTCTCTTGTGCCAAAGGAGGGGATCATTGTCCAACGTACTTAAGCAAGTGAGTTCATTTTCTGAAAGTGTGGACAAATCTACAATGTATGTATTGTTTACTCTTTTCCCTGCAAAATAATCTTATTAGTGGTAAGATTAATCACAAAACTTTTGGTATAGGTGAATGCTACCAAGTTACCTTTATCACATAATTGTAATACACTGATTAGACTGTACTTTAGGCCATCTATCAAGTAGACATTCTCAATAGAGTGAGAATCAGTCTTACCTACCTTTCCAACCCCAATGACCTCACCTTTCTTCCTATTTCCAAAGGATACATTACCTCCTTTGAGGTCCTCAAGTGAAAGGAACTGGTTCTTGCTTACTATCATATGCTTTGAGAAGCCACTATCTATGTACCATATTAGGCTGCTCCCCTTCACTTGGACCCGCAAAAGAAAATCAGGGGTTAGTCTTAGGAACCCAAACTAGTTTGGGTCCTTTTCTATAGGCAAAAGGGTAAATCAAATTCTTTTTAGCCCAACCCGACAACCTATTTTTCCTTGAACAAATTCTTTATTCTTTTGACTAACCTTTTCTTTTGCAATACATTCACTTTTATAGTGACCAGTTTTACCACAGTGTATGCAAATTTTGCTCTGAGAAAGTGTGAGGTACTTGCTTTTGGGATCCCACTTAGGTGCAGGGGTCCCATAGCCAAGTCCTCTCTTGTTGCTACTATGGTGTTCGTGTAGCCATGAAAGTGCATCGGAGGACCTATTCCATTTACAGGTTCTGTCTATCTCGTGCTTAACCTTGTTTAGATCCTCCTTAAGGACTCTTATCTGCTCATCTCTTTTGTACAACTCATCTTTTATTTTTCCTACATTTTCTTCTAAAGTGAGTTGTATGTGATCAACTTTCTTTTTACTAGTTCCTAATTTTAATTTTAGATTTTCAGATCTAAGCTCTAGGACAGTGGTGTCAAGTTCATGAACCTGGTTCTTTAACTCAGAATTTTCACTTTCACTTTCACTAGCCCTAAGTTCCAGATTTTTGCACTTAGCTTTCAAAATCACACAGTCCATAGACAACTGTTTCTTTTCATTGTTTAGATCCTCAGATTCATTAATGAAATCCAGGAGTAACTCAGATAGCCTTTCTTTAGACAAAAATTTAATCTTGTCTTTGAGATGAATTATACTTACCTCAAATTCCTCATCGGATTCTCCAATTGCCATAAGTGCTTTTTCATCTCCATCTTCACCCTCTGAGTCCTCATCTGAGCTTTCTTCCCAGGTAGCAACCATAGCCTTTGTTGATCCTTTGTTATTCTTGGGTTGAACCTGTTCCTTCTTCCTGTTCCTTCGTTAAGCTCTTTCCTTCTTCCATTCAATTTCCCATTGAGGGCAGATTTTTACGTGGTGATCAGTCTTCCCACACTTGTAACAACCCTCACTGGTTTGTTTTTCAGGAACCCTTAGTTTGTTGTAGCTTCCACTTCTTGAAGGACCATTTCCTCTCATTAGGTACTTTTTGAAATCCTTTGTGATCATGGTCATTTCATCCTCCTCTAGATCAGCACCTTCAGTGATTCTGAATGCCAGACTCCTTTCCTTCTTGGGTGCATCCATCTTCATGGTTTGCCTTCTAAGTTCATAGGCAGTAAGATTTCCAATTAGCTCATCCAACTTAAGAGTGACAATGTTCTTTGATTCCTAAATAGCAGTGATTTTGCTTTCCCAAGAGACTAGCAAAACCCTCGTCAAAATCTTCTCAACTTTGTTTTCTTCAAGAATAACCCTTCCAAGAGACTTAAGTTCATTTGTCAGTGTGGTAAACCTTGAATATATCTCTTGGATGGTTTCTCCTTCCTTCATGATGAAATTCTCATATTGAGAATACAGTAGTGTTCCTCTGGACCTCTTCACTTGAGGTGTTCCTTCATGAGCCACTTGCAAAGTGTCCCAGATTTCCTTAGCAGTGGTACAACTCTGAATTCTACTGTACTCGTCTGGACCAAGTCCACACACAAGCCATTTCTTGGCCTTAACATTCTTTTCCCATTTCCTCAAGTCCTCAGCATTGCAGTCAACTCTTATTTTTGGTACATCTACTCCTTCAACATTCTTCTTTATGGTAGCCAGGGGACCATTAGTGACAATGTCCCATAGCTGATAGTCTTTTCCGATGATGTGATCTCTCATCCTGTTTTTCCACCAAGAGTAGTAGTGGCCATTAAAGAGTGGAGGCCTATCAGTAGATTGCCCTTCCTAGTTTCCAGGTGGTGCACTCATCTTAATCTGTTCCTAAGGTGTTAGCCTCTTCAAGGATAACCCGCTCTGATACCAATTGATGTTCTAAATGTCAATACCACACAAGAGGGGGGTGATTTGTGTGGTACCCAATTTTCACTCTAGAAGAACCTGGTTCTTCTAGGTGTTCTAACTACTACTGTTTGCGGAATAATAAGTACATAAAATAAAGAACACAAAGATTTTTACGTGGAAAACACCTGGCTCAAAAGGTGAAAAAACCACGACCTACTACTCAGTAGGATTTTCCCCAACACTTCACTAAATCACTGAGCCAAAACAGCATTTACAAAACTCTTTGTAAACCTAAGGATTACCTCTAATCCCGTTGTAGCAACCAGCCTCTAACTGTTGCGACAACTTCAAGTTAACTCTAACTTGAATACTCAAAGTACCTATTACAATTGCTTCTAGATAAAGCTAAAAAGTACAATATGAAAACACCTACTACAATTGAACTAAAAATAAAGAAAAACACATAAAACTCTTTATGGAGTTGGTTCTTCAATCCGGTTCATGTAGCTTCAGGTTTACACTCTTGAATCACACACGAACTGCTTGCAAAAAACCTTGCCATTTTGCTCTCAATTCACGTTTAACTTCTGTGTTTTTGTGCAACACTTGTAATGTGAGAACATCCTGCAATTTATAGAGTTAGTAGATGAAGAAATAACTAGAGTTCTGATGCAACTCTTCCTTGGTGGAAGAGTTCTAGTTGATTTGAACTTCTAACTCCTTCCCTATCTTGGATAGTGTTCTCTTTGATTAAGGACTCCTTATCCTTATCAATTATGCAACCTTTTCGATCAGGAGATATTAAATATACCAAGTTAAGCTTATCTCATTCACGTGCAACCCACATGCTCGAATCTGCCCGTTTTTGTGCACCTGAGTGATGGACCTGGTTCATCCTGAGTTCCTTTGTCAGTCTTCAAAACTAACCTTTACTTTGGCCAACAAATTCCCCCTTTTTGATTGATTATAGGATAAGATTAAAATTTCCACCCCACCCCCACATTTCAGCAAGCCACTAAACCAAACAGATGACTTTAACTCATATTAGATTAGGTGGCAACCAAAGGATACTTATCTTCCAACATAAGGATATCTAAATCCAAAAAAGTTACATATCTTTGAACCATTAGAAGATGTATATCTTGGTAATATCATGACCAAGGAAATAAGGTGAACATATACTTATCTTTCAACATCAAAGAATAGCAACGCAATCTGAAGCAACATTGTAAGGTGCGGATATTCAATTATTCAAACCGAGATTTCATAAACATCTTAAGCAACGTGAGATTTTGCAATTTTAATGAAGTACGCTGCAATCCTTCTCAAAAATATCATACGGATTTTTCCCTACTCCAGGTATGTTAAGGCTAAGCCCTTCCTTCATTTTGGCATGATCTCGAAATTACACGAGTTTGATAACGAGGCATAAAGAAAAATTTATATCTTGGAATTTACGTATATTTTCCTAGTCTTGTAAGTTACAATATTCTCCTTATCGGAACTTCATATTCAATTGAGTATTTCCTTTTTCCAATCAAGAAAGCAGAGAGTCTATATATACAGTATTATAGTATTTTCATTACCATCGAGCTATAATCGATGGGCAGGCCCCTATTGGGCAACCTCTGATCAGATGATAAGTCAAAGATGGTAATGTGGCCGAGCGCCTATGAGCGAGCCCAGCATGGACGAGATACAGAGCCTAGTATGGACGAGCGCCGATGAGCGAGCCTACTACGGACCTCGACATGTGACAACTCTTTTAAAGGAGGTATTAAAAGAGAGAGTCGCCACCTAACGGATTAAGGAGCGTTAGGGCACCTATTTTGCAAATAACTCTGGATTAACCACTTCGTGTCACCAAAGATCGGGAAAGGGCTCAAATTACCTCGAGGAGAAGGTGTTAGGCACTCCTCCCTTTTCCGGGGGTGCTGCATTTCATGTGTGTAGGTTCAGACAGACAGACGGGTAGACATCCTCATTAGATGTTGCCCGAGTTTAGCTTGATCGGTAAGCTCCATACCCTTCGGAGTTGCTGGGTCTAGAGATTTACGTACATCTTTGTATATATGTATATATGTTATGAGTAAGTCGGGGCCATGTTTCGATCATAGTATATCCATCAGTAGAGGCTTGTAGACATATCCTGTCAGTTAATGCAGTATGTTGGTTTTGCATGCCTTTTATGTACATTTTGTTGGTTTGTTAGTTGTAATAGTTATGACGGCCTTGTCGGCCCAGCTTTATATTGAGATTTAGTCAGTATTCTCAATTATCTTGCAATGTGGCCCATGGTCAAATTATGACATTATATGCTCAGAATCCCTTAGTCGCAAGTTGGTACGCAAGGATAGGTAAGGCACCAAGTACTGGTCTCAACTCCCAAGTTCGGGGCGTGACAAAAGTGGTATCAGAGCAATTCTGTCCTAGGGAGTCTACAAGCCGTGTCTAGTAGAGTCTTGTTTATGGGTGTGTCGTTCACCACACTTATAAGTAGGAGGCTACAGGGCATTTAGGACTATCGCTTTTTCTTCTTACTCTAGATCGTGTTGTTGAACTCATTTATAAGAGTTCAAACTCCTAGATCCTATTCCATTTGTAATAAGGTGATACCTACATCCCGAAAGGCGGTTGGTAAGAGATATTGCTATGGAAGTGTTGAGTCAAAGGAACTCGACTTTGTATCATGCTTATGATAAATAAATGTGAGGTCTTCAGTAGTGTCATGCCCCGAAATCTGAGGAGCGCGACCGGCACTCGACCGTGGCCCCGGCCAAGTGGACCTGGGTGCCCTTCCTATTCCACGTGTTACCTCGCATTTTCATTGTCCATTAATCAAGGAAAATAGCCATTTGTAATTAAAACACCCTTTTTACAAAACATACATAGTCACTTAATGAAGTTTATAACTTACATCGCCCCATGTACAAAATACATATTTACATAAGTTCGCAACCCACATTTACTGTCTACGGAGCCTCTAAGAATACAAAAAGGATGATACGATACTTGCCGGCAACAAGGCTCCAGCTATACCTTACACAAATACCATAATAATACTCCGGTAAGAAAAGCGGCATGAGCCACGCAAGGCCCCGAGAGGAAAAGGGCTCACCAATGCTTCTGGCGGAAAGTGAAGGAGAGCTACGGTCGGTGGACCGGATTACCTGCTATAGATCCACCTACAATCATAACACGAATGTAGCGCCCCCGGCAAAAAGGGACGTCAGTACATTTGAATTGTACTGGTATGTATGAACAAACTTGCCCTGCGTAAACTCAACCAAACACAAAACACAAGTAACAAGTAGTAATGGAATTACCAATCAAATACACCCGAAAGAAAACAATCAAGCCAAACAAGTTACAAACTCTCCATTTCTCCTTCAACATTTTCATATCAATGATTTCACAATTTTCTCATATTTTCATTTCAATAGTGATTTCGATCACTTTCCATCCTTATTACCTCGGCCACCCTTATCACCACAACCCACACCTTATTTCTTCGTGTTGCGGCGCACAACCCGATCCCACTGTACAATCACAATTCACAAACAACACAACAACAACCATAGTTCACAAAGAACAACAACAACAATTTCTCAAAGAACAATAACAACAATTTCTCAAAGAATTTCCACAACCATCAATACTATTTCCATCATGTTCAACAACTCATATGCATTTTATGTCACCGTGATAATTGCCAATACAAGCCATATATGTTATTACCACAATTGTTCCAATTGAATCATTTACA
This sequence comes from Nicotiana tabacum, assembly GCF_000715075.1. NCBI lineage: Eukaryota > Viridiplantae > Streptophyta > Magnoliopsida > Solanales > Solanaceae > Nicotiana > Nicotiana tabacum. The sequence goes on from NC_134085.1 coordinate 25,359,129, forward strand.
ATTTTCTTCCATCATTTGTTTCTCAACTCTTACCTCATAACACATTCACAATCACTCATTTGATTTATTGCCAATTACGTACACCATTATATCGGGAGACTTAACCACGAACAATCAAATCATACCAAACACAATAATTCCACAAGTAATTCACGTAGATATCACATACCAGATATTCGTGCACCAAACAAAGTGACTTTACAAAGGTCAAAGTTAGCCATACATACCTCGTTTAAGCTTTCCTTAAGTTACTACGACGTTTCGAAAATTCTAGCAATCCCAATCTACTTGAGACATAACAAAATTAACACAAATTAGGAAGGTATTCATGGTTTCAGCTCATTGGAGCATTTTATCAAATACTAGTTGAACATCTTGATATTTAATTCTCTTTTACAAGATTTCCTTCATTCCCCAACCCAATATTTACCTATTTGTGTTCATCAATCTTCCCACAATCCTAATTTGCACATACATGTATACATAATACTATTATACCAAGAATCATACCTCAATGACCCATCTCACAATCTCTACAATACCAACACAACCTAGGTTAGGCGCCTATGGCTCCCAATCACCACCCCATGAGTTCTAATGTATATATCTTACATGGATAATCACCATAGAGTAGTTAGAGATGATAGACATACCTCTTGTAGTAAGAATCTTGAGAATCCCCACTTGTGGTGTTCTTGATAAATTCAAGGATTTTAATGAAAATCTATGGATTTCAAGATCAATCCATGTTAATATAAGTGTTTAGGAGTAGTAATCAACTCAAAATACTCCAAAAACCTTACCTTGGATCATATGAATGAAGTATGGGACGGATTCCCCCTTGTTAGAGCAAGCCCTTGCTCAAAAATGACTTAGAGACTCTTCTTACCTGGTCTTGGGGTATTTAGAGACCTGATACTAGCGCGGCCGCGCATCTGGGCGCGCTAGTTTGCCCAGTGTTCTGTCTTGGCCGCGCATATTTTAGCGCGGGCGCGCATCTGGGCGCGCTAGTGACACATGCCCATTAAAATGGTCATAACTTTCTGTATATACCTCCAAATGATGAACGGTTTGTTGCGTTGGAAACTAGACTCAAAAGGATTTAATTTGATATGTTGTGAGTCACACAACTCCTTGTATAACGGGAGATATGAGCGTCCAAAGTGAGGTCTTGTGCGCACTCATTTACAACTTTCGTCTATTATGAAATTTTCCAACTTGGCTTAGACTTAGGCCTCTCCTTAGACCCCAATTCACTCCTAATATGACTTATACACTTATTAACATATCCAATTGATATCCATTCTATCCTAGATCATCATTTGCACACAAAATAAAATAATTAGCCTACCTTGGCACGACGAAATCTTAAGTTACTTGAAAAAAATAATTCCGGGGCCTTACATTCTCCCCCCCTTAGGATCATTCGTCCTCGAATGAGGATCGAGGTTCATTCATTATCCATCCTTATATAACTCCAGCTTGTTCGCATCATGAAATATATCAACAGCCCCGCATTTGGCTAACTCCCTAAATTTTCGAAAATTTCGCCAGAGTTTCCTTTGTAATTAGGCCTATCTACCTGTCAGAGAGCCCCCGAAACATATTTCCAAGTACCATTACACAGTTTCTGTCATCCCTACAACTGGTATACAATTCATTACCTCAACAACTTATACATATTCATACACTTTAAACAACTTGCACTTAGCTCATTCTCTTTACATCGCAAATTGCACATGGTTCAACCAATGTCATTTACTGCACAAAACTGGGTTACTTCAACGAGCCCCATACAATTCAATCACTTTAACATGTCAAAAACGCTTCAATTAATCATTTACCTCAAGGGTTGCACATTACCCTAATAGCATCAACATTTCTAATTTGGCACACATTAAGAAGTTACAACAATAAGTCAATTTGGGGAAAATGGGGTGCCTTGCACAAATCTGAACACTACCTCAAATTGCTTAAAGACAACCGTTCGCACGATCCCTATTAGACTTGTTCGAACAGATGGGGATATTTCTCTTTCATTTCTTTTTCCGATTTCCATGTGGCTTCCTCGACTTGTTGACTTCGCCACAATACTTTAACTGAAGCAATTCCCTTGTTCCTAAATTTTCAGACTTGCCTATCAAGAATGGCAAATGGGATTTCTTCATATAACATCTCTTCACTAACCTCGATAGTTTCAACCGGCACAATAACGGATGGATTTCCCACTACTTTATTTAACATAGACACATGGAATACCGGATGTACTAATGACATCTCAAGGGGCAATTCCAGCCTATAAGCCACCTGTCCTATCCTTTGAGCGATCCGATATGGCCTGACATACCTTGGGCTCAATTTCCCTTTCTCTCCAAATTGCATGACTCCATTCATGGGAGATACTTTCAAGAACACTCAATCATCTACTTGGAATTCCAATTCTCTTTGACGCACGTCTGCATAGGATTTCTGACGACTCTGAGCAGTTTTCATCCTCTCCTGAATGACTTTAACTTTTTCCATAGCCTGATGCACAAGATCTAGCCCTAACAGTTCTTCTTCACCAACCTCGAACCATCCAATCGGAGATCTACACCTCCTTCCATACAATGCCTCAAATGGGGCCATCTGAACACTAGCGTGAAAGTTGTTATTGTAAGCAAACTCGACAAGCGGCAAATGGTCATCCCGACTACCTTTGAAACCTAGAACACAAGCTCGCAACATATCTTCGAGCATCTGAATAGTCGCACATCAGTTTGTGGATAAAAGGCTATACTAAGATTTACTTGAGTACCCAAACCTTGCTGAAATTTCTTCCAAAAGTTTGTCGTGAATTGAGCCTCTCGATCGGAAATGATTTAGGCTAGAGTGCCATGCAACCTGTCTATTTCTTTGATATACAGTTGAGCATACTGCTCCACCACAAGCAACGATTCAGCCCTATTTTGCACATTTTCCCTACCTTCATTAGACTTTACAAGACAAACTTTCAAACTAGCCACTAGTGAACCTCCATGGCCAACTACCTTTGACATATCGCCTAGTGAGCTAAACCACCCATAGATTTTTGGCTAAGAGCATCTGCCATGACATTGGCCTTTCTCGAGTGATAGGGAATCTCAATGTCATAGTCTTTGACTAACTCGAGCCATCCTCTATGTCTCAGATTCAACTCCTTTTGCTTGAAAATATATTGAGGCGCTTGTGGTCCGTAAATACATCAACGTGGACCCCATACACATAATGTCACCAAATCTTTACACAAAAACTACCGCCACAAGTTCTAAGTCATGTGCTGCATTGTTCTTTCCATGATTCTTGAGTTGCCTAGAGGCATAACTATCACCTTTACATGTTGCATCATTAGTGAAACATCTTTATCACATTTCTCTTACATATGACCTCCTAGGATTTTTGAGTTCTTCAATAATTTCCTTGATATGGTTACAATCTTCTATGAATACTTGCAACTTGCTCTTCCAAATTCTCAACAAAAGACATTACTGGATGAGTTTTCTTGTATGACCTTTTATTTCAAAGAAATCATATGTTCTAGCCTTCGCACACACCTTCACATCATCGACATGCATGACATTGCATCAAATGTAATGTAACACTGTGCTCAGACCTTTCCTATACAACATTTTCCCTCCTTACATGACTTATAGAATTTAAGAAACCACTCCACTTTCCCTTGTGAACATTCTCATGATCTCTCTTTACTGTTCAACACCACCCAAAATGCATATCAACATCCTTCATACACATTCAATTCAGAAAGCGCCACTGACCCGAACAATATATGTTGGTACCATCTTTTCTTTCTAACTGGAATATTCATTCCCATTCTATTTTGCTCATAGTGCATAATTAATAGCCTTATTTTGCCACACACTTGTCTACCTCCCGTGAACTTGTAATATCATTGTGCCTGATTTAATGAGCTTATAATACCACAACTTCACCACCAGTAGTCTCACTTTCCATTGTATATAGACATGAACTGTCTCTAGATCCTTTAGTTGATATTCAGTGTCACCCAAGTCGGTTGCATTACGGTTAGTCCTTTATACCTTTCATTAACACTTATACGCTAAGCGAGTCCACCATTCTGATACAAGATATTTTATGATACCCGTGATCATCTCAATTTATAGGGTTTCTCCCCATTTCTTCTCACCTCATTCTTCCTAGCTAGTGAATAGCCATGCATTCTTCCACATGTTACGTGGTCTTTTCCCTTAGTTATTTCATCCCGCTCACCTCTTAACTCTTGTTAGGATATACGTGGGAAAGTGTGTTCATCCGCATATCACTTAACACTTCTTTGCTTGTAAGATTCTTTAGAGGCCCTCCATCAAGCCCAAATACTCTCATGGGTTATTATAGCATCACATTTATTTCTCCCACTCGTTTCGCCTTTCTTAACATCTTGAAACTTTGGTTGAATCGCAATTCCATGATTAACTCATTCTAAAAACTCGCAAAACTTTCACCTTTGATCTATAGTACTTACTTGGGATGCATTGTCCCTAGACCTCTAACAAGTATAGAACCCCTTTACAAACCTACTCTTAGTTTCTAGGATCGTTGACCCTATCATTCACATTGCCATGTATGAAGAATTTACCTTCCTTAACCTTCCACCTTTTTGGGGGTACTAGTGGTCTATCATTAGCATATCCTTTCAGATAATCACATTATCCATTATCACTTTTCTAGACTACGCATGTCTTCAACAAAATATTCAAACATCAAAGCTACATGGTCTTACTCTTGTTTCATTATATTTAAGTGGGCTCACTATGGCCCTTCCTCCCCCACTTGAGGTGAATGTCCCGGATTTTTGATACAGGTCTTGAATTTAGCAACTTCATGGACATATGTCTCATTTCTCTATCCCTCGCATATATGTTCAACTATTAGGGAGATTGAAGTCACAATTCTCTACTCTTATTCAGCTACACGGGCTTTAGGATTCCAATTCCTCATATCAATATCCTTTAGGAGTGTAACACATCTTCATACACTTATGAGATTCTTATAACATTCATAGCACAGGGGTCTTCTCATTATGGGTTCAATTGACTCTCATTCCATGACTTCTTGTCTCCCTTGAGAGACCTACATGTTTGTCATTACTCTCCTGGTCATGCCTTACATATATCACATGCTTATACAACCAATTTTTTTCTTTTACACCTTAGGATCATTTACATACTTCTCACACTATCCACATGTGCTATATTAGCTCGCGTCTCATTTATCAAGTCAATGTCTCTTTGGAGGTGGTAATCTTTTTTTTACACTTTTCTCGAATAAAGTATGCTTCTGGTACTATGTACGTATCTCATATATTCGTACCATTCGTTCAACACGATACATGTTCCATCTCCTTATTATTCAGGCCTTTGCCCATTTGTCATGTCATATGAAAACATTACTTCGAATAGACGAAAGAGCGTTTGAACTTATCTTGAATCTTAAAGCACGTGTTAGAAGACAATCTCATAGTCAAGCTATATCGCACGATCTGGAGTGTTGAAGAAGGGTAACATTCCTAAATGTCCATGTAGCCTCCAACTTATAGATGTGGTCGACAACACACCGATAAGAAGGACTCTACTAGACACGGCTCCGAGACATCCTAAGACACTTTAAAACCTTAGGCTCTGATACCAAGTTTGTCACGCCCCGAAATCCGAGGAGCGCGATCGGCGCTCGACCGGGTAGCCCCGACCAAGCGGACCTGGGTGCCCTTCCTATTCCACGTGTTACCCCGCATTTTCATTGTCCATTAATCAAGGAAAATAGCCATTTGTAATTAAAACACCCTTTTTACAAAGCATACATAGTCACTTAATGAAATTTACAACTTACATCGCCCCATGTACAAAATACATATTTACATAAGTTCGCAACCCACATTTACTGTCTACGGAGCCTCTAAGAATACAAAAAGGATGATACGATACTTGCCGGCAACAAGGCTCCAGCTATACCTTACACAAATACCATAATAAGACTCCGAGAAGAAAAGCAACATGAGCCACGCAAGGCCCCGAGAGGAAAAGGGCTCACCAATGCTTCTGGCGAAAAGTGAAGGAGAGCTACGGTCGGTGGACCGGATTACCTGCTATGGATCCACCTACAATCATAACACGAATGTAGCGCCCCCAGCAAAAAGGGACGTCAGTACATTTGAATTGTACTGTTATGTATGAACAAACTTGCCCTGAGTAAACTCAACCAAGCACAAAACACAAGTAACAAGTAGTAATGGAATCACCAATCAAATACACCTGAAAGAAAACAATCAAGCCAAACAAGTTACAAACTCTCCATTTCCCCTTCAACATTTTCATATCAATGATTTCACAATTTTCTCGTATTTTCATTTCAATAGTGATTTCGATCACTTTCCATCCTTATTACCTCAGCCAACCTTATTACCTCGGCCATCCTTATCACCACAACCCACACCTTATTTCTTCATGTTGCGGCACGCAACCCGATCCCACCGTACAATCACAATTCACAAACAACACAACAACAACCACAGTTCACAAAGAACAACAACAACAATTTCTCAAAGAAAAATAACAACAATTTCTCAAAGAATTTCCACAACCATCAATACTATTTCCATCATGTTCAACAACTCATATGCATTTTATGTCACCGTGATAATTGCCAATACAAGCCATATATGTTATTACCACAATTGTTCCAATTGAATCATTTACAATTTTCTTCCATCATTTGTTTCTCAACTCTTACCTCATAACACATTCACAATCACACATATGATTTATTGCCAATTACGTACACCATTATATCGGGAGACTTAACCACGAACAATCAAATCATACCAAACACAATAATTCCACAAGTAATTCACGTAGATATCACATACCAGATATTCGTGCACCAAACAAAGTGACTTTACAAAGGTCAAAGTTAGCCATACATACCTCGTTTAAGCTTTCCTTAAGTTACTACGACGTTTCGAAAATTTTAGCAATCCCAATCTACTTGAGACATAACAAAATTAACACAAATTAGGAAGGTATTCATGGTTTCAGCTCATTGGAGCATTTTATCAAACACTAGTTGAGCATCTTGATATTTAATTCTCTTTTACAAGATTTCCTTCATTCCCCAACCCAATCTTTACCTATTTGTGTTCATCAATCTTCCCACAATCCTAATTTGCACATACATGTATACATAATACTATTATACCAAGAATCATACCTCAATGACCCATCTCACAATCTCTACAATACCAACACAACCTAGGTTAGGCACCTATGGCTCCCAATCACCACCCCATGAGTTCTAATGTATATATCTTACATGGATAATCACCATAGAGTAGTTAGAGATGATAGACATACCTTTTGTAGTAAGAATCTTGAGAATCCTCACTTGTGGTGTTCTTGATAAATTCAAGGATTTTAATGGAAATCTATGGATTTTCAAGATCAATCCATGTTAATATAAGTGTTTAGGAGTAGTAATCAACTCAAAATACTCCAAAAACCTTACCTTGGATCATAGGAATGAAGTATGGGACGGATTCCCCCTTGTTAGAGCAAGCCCTTGCTCAAAAATGACTTAGGGACTCTTCTTACCCGGTCTTGGGGTATTTAGAGACCTGATACTAGCACGGCCGCGCATCTGGGCGCGCTAGTTTGCCCAGTGTTCTGTCTTGGCCGCGCATATTTTAGCGCAGGCGCGCATCTGGGCGCGCTAGTGACACATGCCCAGTAAAATGGTCATAACTTTCTGTATACACCTCCAAATAATGAACGGTTTGTTGCGTTGGAAACTAGACTCAAAGGGATTTAATTTGATATGTTGTGAGTCACACAACTTCTTGTATAACGGGAGATATGAGCGTCCAAAATGAGGTCTTGTGCGCACTCATTTACAACTTTCGTCTATTATGAAATTTTCCAACTTGGCTTAGACTTAGGCCTCTCCTTAGACCCCAATTCACTCCTAATATGACTTATACACTTATTAACATATCCAATTGATATCCATTCTATCCTAGATCCTCATTTGCACACAAAATAAAATAATTAGCCTACCTTGGCACGACAAAATCTTAAGTTACTTGAAAAAAAAAAATTCGGGGCCTTACAAGTAGATCATATGTATACTGAAAGGCGTAAGCTTCTTTATAAGGATCCCTAAGGCAAAAATATCTACACACTCTTATGGTAGAAAACAATGAAAGGATCAGAAGATACAAGTTTCGACAAAAAAAAGCAAGGGAAAGAAGGGTACGGGGCACCTAATTAGTAGAGATGAACATTATCTACAATTTAAGAAGAGAGATATGAGCATTTTGAGTTACCCACATCAATAACAGAGGTACGTACAATTGGCCGCACCCATCTCAGTTATGCCCTATGGGGGCTAACAAGTGTAGTTTAAAAAAAGGACGGAACATCAGGATCTGGCTGGGGTTAGAGTAAACCAAGATGGTGAATGGATTGTTTGTGTTAGTTGACATTTCCGAAGAATATTACAAATGTGCTAATAGATATTTTGGTGAGACACCCAGGTGATGCACTCTAGAATATTATAATGAAACGTTAATACTAGCATGAACAAAAATATTCCGAAGATAGGCACTGAAAGCCTAGAAAGGATAAATATTACCTTAGTGTGACTCTCGTCCCTAGTAGAGTAAGGACGTTGAGCAAACCGAAGGCCGATGAATGAAGCAAGGAGAGCTAAATGTGAAATAATGCCTTGTTGATGTTTTCATAAGAAAGGGATAGGCAGGAATATTAGCAAAGTCGGGGAAGCTGCCTCATCCGGACTGTCTAACTCATAAGTACGCCAACACTCATAGGCGGCTCCTCGAAGTTGGAAGTTGGTGAAGGAAACACCGCTCGATCATGATATACCCATGGTAACGAGAATGCGATGACACCAATCTAGAAATCCCAGAGCATCATCTGATGCTAAACCACTGAATACAGGAGGCTTGTACTTCATGAACCTCTCAAGCCTCTGCTGCTCATCCTCGGAAGTAGTTGCCCTGTCCTCGGGATAATCTGGGAATGCAGAATGTATATGAATAATCTCTGGGACCTGATCAACATGCACTCGCTGCTCAGGAGTGCGGGCGGTGGGAGTATGTGCTCCTCCCCCGGCTTGAGATGTAGTTGCAGCAAGGGGAAACAACCCTGCCTAAGCCAGAGTGGTGTACAAGCTCATGAACTGCGCAAGAGTCTCTTGGAGTGCTGGAGTTGTAGTAGCAGTAGGCATATCAGGTGACTGGACTTTGACTCGAACTGCTGGTGGCACCTCGGTGGCAACTCGTACGGGTGCTCTTGCTGCACCACATGCGCGTCCTCGGCCTCTACCCCGGCCCCGACCTCTGACGGCTCTAGTAGGGGGCGTGGGTGCTTTATCATCTCTGGTAGCATGTGTCCTCACCATCTACGAGAGAATAGAAGACAAAAGTTTAGAATTGTGATATCAAAAATCTAGCACGACAAGGAAATCAAATGAAGCGGAATTTTCCTAATAGTTACATAGCCTCTCGTAGATAAGTACTAATGTCTCCGTACCGATCCACGAGACTTTAATAAACCGGCTTGTGATTCATGACTCTTATGAACTTAGAGCTCTGATACCAAATTGTCACGATCCAAGTTCGCCCTCCGTGAACTGTCGTGACGGCACCTAGTCTCTAAGATTAGGTAAGCCTAACAATTGTGGAAAAAGAACAAAATGCGGAAAAACTAATAAAACTGAAGATAAGCAAAAATAGAAGCGTTTAAGGTTCCGCTCGACATATTCTAATATAAGATCTCAAACTAAAACTACATTTCCCAAAACCTGGAATATCATAAAATCACAAGTTTTTGAATGACTACAAGTGTCTAACTCTAAATATCTAAACAAAAGTAAATACAGAAGGGCTAATACTATGATAGAGAATGGGAAAGGGACTCCTCGGTCTGTGGACGCGGCAGATATACCTCAAAGTCTCTGGAGAATCGCCTCGCCTCAAGGGTAGCAGGGCTGAGTCGAAGTACCTGGATCTGCACATGAAAAACATGCGCAGAAATAGCATGAGTACACCACAACGGTACTCAGTAAGTGCCAAGCCTAACCTCGGTCGGGTAGTGACAAGGAAAGTCAGGGACCTACTGAGGTTAGATGAAAAACAAGGTATAACAATATAGAATAAGATAGTATAATTAAGTGCAAACAGTAAGAAACAACATAGGATAGTAAGAACAACAATAACTACAACAGAAACAAAATAATCACAGAAGGAATACAGCTTAACATAGAGATAACAACCGGGGATCTCCCAGGATACTATCCTGTAGTCCCAAATATAAATATCCAGTGGATCTCCCGGAATATAAATCCGTAGTCCCAAAGTAAACAGGAAGGGGGATCTCCAGGGATACCGATCCGTAGTCCTAAATTTAAATAGACAGTACTGGGGAATCTACCAGGTGCAATCCCGTAGTTCCAATTTAAAAGTGTAGGGGGCTCTCCTGGAATACAAATCCATAGTCCCAAAGTAAACAGGCAGGGGGATCTCACGGGATACCGTCCCGTAGTCCCAAAGTAAACACACAGCAGCAACACGAAGAATACTCAATTCAATTCAAATTTCATACCAAGATAAAACAGGTATTTCTAACCTAGCATGCTGCACATAATCCAAATAAGGCAGTTTGAGAAAGTAAGCAATTAAGTCAATTAGACATGCTTCCCTAAGCTAACAGTAGGCTTAAATTGCAAGTAGTCTAAGTAGGAAAGGAAACACAGTTATAGTTACTTAATGAAAACAGGATTTTCAACAATTAGCACAAGTACGCACTCGTCACCTCACGTACAAGGCATCTCAATATCAACAATACCAAATCCTAAGAGGAGTTCCCCCACACAAGGTTAGACAAGCCACTTACCTCAAACCGGCTCAAATATCAACCCGAAACCATGTTCTTGCCACGAGTACTCGACTTTAAATGGCCCAAATATATTCAAATTAATTGCATCATGTAAATATAACTTCAAGTAACTGATTCCACTAATTAATTCTAAGCTAATACGCGAACTTAGGAAAAATGACCAAAATGTCCCCCGAACTCACGTCTCAGAATCGGGTAAAATTTACAAATCCGGAATCCTCACACTCTCACGAGTTTAGTCATACCAAAAGTACCAAAATCGGACCTCAAATGGTCCCTCAAATCACCACTCAAAGCTCTCCAATTAACCAAGCCCTAACCCTCAATTTACCACTGATTTCCCTTCAAATTTCATGCTTACAATGATAAAAATCACCACAATAACGAGCTTAAGGACCAAAGACCTTACCTCAATAAATCCCTCTGAAAATCTCACTTGAAAATACTCCCCAAAGCTTCTTCCCATTTGAAAAGAGATGAAAAACAACTCAAATTCGCGAAGGAAATCTTTTTATATGTTCTGCCCAGCAAATCCGCTTCTGCGGCCATGTGACCGCACCTGCGGTCATGCTTCTGTGGAACTAAAGTCGCATCTGCAACAAATCTTAAAACAACAACTTCCGCACATGCGATCTCCTTTGCACAGATGCGGTGCCTGGGTTGCATCTGCGGTCAATCCTAAAATGCATAAGACCGCAACTACGGTCCTCCAAGTGCATCTGTGGGCTCGCACCTGCGGTCCCGAAGTCGTAGGTTCGGTTATGACATCAAACTCAGTAGCTTCAGCTACAAATTCCTAACCCCAAACTTCTTGTTAACCATCCGAAATCATCTCGAGCCCCCCTGGGACCTCAACCAAAAGCATGAACAAGTTATATGCTACTATCCCACTTATACCAATCCTCAAAATACCTAAAACAACATCGAAACATCGAATTAGCCACGGATTCAAGCTTAAGAACTCCAAAAAACTCTCAAATTACGCTTTTGATCAAAAAGTCTACCAAACCTCGTCCGAATGACCTGAAATTTTGCACACACATCACATTCAACACTACGAAGCTACTACAACTTCCGGAATTCCATTCCGACCCTTAGATCAAAATATCACTATCGTACTGGAAACTTCAAAAATTCAACTTTCAGCATTTCAAGTCTAAATAAGCTACGTACCTCCAAAACACAATCCAAACATGCCCCTAAGCCCGAAATCACTTAACGGAGCTAACGAAACCAATGGGATTCCATTCCGAGGCCGTCTTCACACTACTCCGACTACGGTCCAAATTCTAAAACTTTAAACTCTCATTTAGGGACTAAGTGTCCCAAAACTCTCCGAAACTCCAAATAAACTTTCCCGGCAACTCATAATAGTAGAAACAAACACGAGGAATGCAGTTAATAGAGGATTAGGGCGTTAATTCTTAAAATGACTGGCCGGGTAGTTACATCCTCCTACACTTAAACATTTATTCGTCCTAGAACGAGCATAGAGACATACCTGAAGTGATGATAATATGAGCGTAACGGTTGCACATATCCTGCTCGGTCTCCCGGGTCGCCTCCTCGACCGGCTGACCCCGCAACTGAACCTTTACTGATGCAATGTTCTTTGACCTCAGCTTTAGAACTTGCATGTCCACTATCGCCACTAGCTCCTCAATATAAGATAGATCCTTGTCCAACTGGACTGAACTGAGATCCAACACGTGCGACGGATCACCGTGATACCTCCGGAGCATCGAAACATGAAATACCGGATGAACTCCTGCCAAGCTGGGAGGTAAGGTAAGCTCATAAGCAACCTCCCCAATATGCCGCAATATCTCAAAAGGACCAATAAACCTCGGACTCTTTCTTCCCAAATCTCATAATGCCCTTCATAGGCGAAACCCGAAGCAGAACCCGCTCTCTAACCATATATGAAATATCACGAACCTTCCGATCCGCGTAACTCTTCTGTCTGGACTAGGCTATACGGAGTCTATCCTGAACTACCTTAACCTTCTCCAAAGCATTCTGAACCACGTCTATGCCTAGTAATCTAGCCTCACCCAACTCAAACCAACCCACCGGGGATCTACACCGCCTACCATATAAAGCCTCGTACGGTGCCATCTGAATGTTGGACTGATAGCTATTGTTGTAGGTAAACTCCACCAATGGCGAGAACTAATCCCAAGACCCTCCAAACTCAATCACACACGCATGGAGCATATCCTCAAGAATCTGAATAGTTCGCTCGGACTGTCCATCCGTCTGAGGGTGAAATTCTGTACTCAACTCCACCCGAGTACCCAACTCATGCTGTACGGCCCTCCAGAACCGTGATGTGAACTGAGTACCTTTATCTGAAATGATGGAAACTAGAATACCATGTAGACGAACTATCTCCCGGATATAAATCTCCGTCAATCGCTCTGAAGAATAGGTAGTACACATAGGGATAAAGTATGCGGAGTTGGTCAGCCGATCCACAATCACCCAAATGGCATCGAACTTTCTCAAAGTCCGTGGGAGTCCAACTACGAAGTACATGGTGATCCGCTCCTACTTCCACTCCAAAATCTCTATCTACTGAAGCAACCCACTCGATCTCTGGTGCTCATACTTCACCTGCTGACAATTGAGGCACCGAGCTACAAACCCAACTATATCTTTCTTCATCCGCCTCCACCAATAGTGCTGCCTCAAATCCTGGTACATCTTTGCGGCACCTGGATGGATGGAATACCGCGAACTGTGGGCCTCATCTTGAATCAACTCTCGAAGCCCATCAACATTAGGTACACATACCCGACTCTACATCCTCAATACCCCGTCATCACTGATAGTCACATCTCTAGCATCACCGTGCAGAACCTTGTCCTTGAGGACAAGCAAATGAGGTATCAAACTAACGTTCTCGGATATGATCAAACAAGGAAGACCGAGAAACCATGCAAGCTAGAACCCGACTAGGCTCCAAAAGATCCAATCTCACAAACTGGTTGGCTAAGGCCTGAACATCCGTTGCCATGGGCCTCTCCGCTGCTGGTAAATAAGCCAAACTCTCCAAACTCTCTGCCCGGTGACTCAAAGCATCAACCACCACATTGGCCTTGCCCGGGTGATACAAGATAGTGATATCATAGTCCTTCAGCAGCTCTAACCACCTCCTCTGACGCAAATTAAGATCCTTCTGCTTGAACAGAGGCTGGAAACTCCAGTGATCAGTATAAATCTCACAAGGCATACCATACAAATAATGACGCCAGATCTTCAAGGCGTGAACAATAGTAGCTAACTCGAGATCATGGATAGGATAATTCTTCTCATATACCTTCAACTATCTAGACACGTAGGCAATCACCCTACAGTCCTGCATCAATATTGCTCCAAGGCCAATCCTCGAGGCATCACAATAGACAATATAAGACCCCAAATCTGTAGGCAATATCAAAACTAGGGCTGAAGTCAAAGCTATTTGAGCTTCTGAAAGCTCGCCTCACACTCTTCTGTCCGCTGGAACGGAGCACCCTTCTAGATCAGCCTGGTCATAGGTGCTGCAATAGATGAAAACCCCCCAAAAAATCGACGGTAATAACCCCCAAGCCAAGAAAACTATGGATCTCTATAGCTGAGGATGGTCTGGACCAACTCTGTACTACCTCCACTTTATTCAGATCCACCTGAATACCCTCACTCGATACCACGTGGCCTAAAAATACCACGGAATCCAACCAAAACTCATATTTTGAGAACTTTGCATATAACTTCTTTTCTCTCAAAGTCAGAAGCACTGTCCTCAGGTGCTGCTCATGATCCTCCCGACTCCGGGAATACACCAGAATAACATCAATAAAGACAATGACAAACGAGTCAAGATATGGCCGGAACACATTATGCATCAAATGCATGAAGACTGTTGGGGCATTGGTCAGCCCAAATGACATAACAAGGAACTCGTAATGACCATACCAAGTCCTAAAAGTAGTCTTCGGGATATCTGGCTCCCGAATCTTCAACTGATGGTAACCTGAACGCAAGTCAATCTTAGAAAACACTCATGCACCCTGAAGCTGGTCAAACAAGTCATCAATACGAGGCAAATGGTAATGGTTCTTCACTGTAACTTTGTTCAGCTAGCGAAATCAATGCACATACGCATAGAACAATCTTTTTTCTTCACAAACAAGATAGGAGCACCCCAAGGTGATACACTGGGCCAAATATAACCCTTATCAAGCAATTACTATAACTGATCCTTCAACTCTTTCAACTCCAAAGGAGCCATACGATATAGAGGAATAGAAATAGGCTGAATTCCAGGCAACAGATCAATGCCAAAATCAATATCTCTATCGGGCGGTATGCCCGGAAGATCATCTAGAAACACATCAGGAAAATCCCGTACTACTGGGACTGAATCAACTGTAGGAGTATCAATACTGACATCTCTCATATAAGCTAGATATGCATCACACCCCTTCTCAACCATCCGCTGAGCCTTAAGGAATGAAATAACTCAACTGGAAGTATGATCTAAGGTACCCTCCCACTCTACTCGTGGTACATCTGGCATAGCCAACATCACGGTTTTGGCATGACAATCAAGAATAGCATAATGGGGCGAAAACCTGTCTATGCCTAAGATAACATCAAAATCTACTATGCTGAGCAATAATAAATCGGCTCTAGTATCAAACCACTAAGAGCAACCACAAAATGACCGATAAACGCGATCCACAATAAGAGAATCTCCCACAAGAGTAGAAACATAAACAGAGAACTCAAAGAATCCCGAGATACACCCAAATGCGGGGCAAATTAAGAAGACACATAATAATAGGTGGAACCTGGATTGAATAAAATCGATGCATCTCTATGATAAACCAAGACAATACCTATGATGATAGAATCAGAGGTGACAGTCTCAATACGGGCAGGAATGGCATAATATCTGGCCTGGCCTCCCCCTCTAAGGCGACCTCTACCTCCCCGACCTCCACCTCTAGTTGGCTGAGCAGGTGGGGTAGCAACTGGAGCTGTCACCATAGCCTAAGAACTCTGCGGGGCACGTTGTGGCTAAGAAGTCTGTGGAGGTGCACCCCTCCTAAGTCTGGGGCAATCCCTCACCATATGGCATGTGTCATCACACTCAAAACAAGCTTTGGGAGGACGTGGTGGATGTGACTGGCTCGGTCCAAGTTTGTTGGACTGACCACTAAAAGCACCCCGCGCAAGAGGCGCACTAGATACTGGAGGTGCATAATAAGGCTCCTGAGGCCTAGGAGGAGCTGGAATACCAGTGGCTGCTGGAAGAGCTGAATAAACGGGGCGACTCATATAACCCCTACCATGACAAACTGCAGTTGGAGCACGGGCACCAGAATAATGGCCCGACTCTCGAGACCTCTTGGCCTCCCTCTCCTCTCCATCCCTAGCATGCATACCCTCCACTCTCCTAGCAATGCTCATCACCCGATGATAAGAAATATCCATCTCCAACTTACAAGCCATGCTAGACCTGATGCTGGGAATAAGCCCCTCAATAAACCAGCGAACCCTCTCGCGAACAGTAGAAGCCAAGGCCGGTGCATGTCTAGCCAAGCTAGTGTAACAGACACCATACTCTGGGACAGTCATAATACCCTGGCGCAAATGCTCAAACTCTGCGCCATGCATACCTGAGGCTCTGAGGAATATACTCTCTTAGGAATATATCTGAAAATTGAGTCCAAGTCAGGGAAGTTGCCTCATCTGGATTGTCTAACTCATAAGTACGCCACCACTCATAGGCGGCTCCTCGAAGCTGGAAGGTAGTGAAGGAACCCCCGCCCGATCCTGATATACCCATGGTATGGAGAATGCAGTGGCACTCATCTAGAAATCCTAGAGCATCATCAGGTGCTAGACCACTGAATACAGGAGGCTTGTACTTCTTAAACCTCTCAAGCCTCCGCTACTCATCCTCGGAAGCCGCTGCCTTATCCTCGGGCTAATCTGGGACTGCAGGTTGTACATGAATAATCTCTAGGACCTGATCAATATGCACTCATTGCTCAGGAGTGCGGGCGGCGGGAGTCTGTGCTCCTCCCCCAGCCTGAGATGTAGCTGCAGCAAGGGGAAGCAACCCTGCCTAAGCTAGAGTGGTGTACATGCTCATGAACTGCACAAAAGTCTCATGGAGTGCTGGAGTAGTAGCAGCAGTAGGCGTATCAGGTGCTTGGACTCCGGCTGGAACTATTGGTGGCACCTCAGTGGTAGCTCGCGCGGGTGTTCTAGCTGCACCACATGCACATCCTCGGCCTCTACCCCCGCCCCAACCTCTGACGGCTCTAGTAGGGGGTGCGGGTGCCTGGTCATCTCTGGTAGCACGTGTCCTCACCTTCTGTGAGAGAATAAAAGACATAAGTTTCGAATTGTGATATCAAAAATCTCGCACGACAAGGATATCAAATGAAGTGGAATTTTCCTAACAGTTACATAGACTCTCGTAGATAAGTACTGACATCTCCGTACCGATCCGCGAGACTCTAATAAATCGGCTTGTGATTCATGACTCCTATGAACCTAGTGCTCTGATACCAGCTTGTCATGACCCAAGTTCGCCCTCCATGAACTGTCGTGACGACACCTAGTCTCTATGACTAGGTAAGCCTAACAATTGCGGAAAAAGAACAAAATGCGAAAAAACTAATAAAACTGAAGATAAGCTAAAATATAAGCGTTTAAGGTGCCACTCGGGATATTTTAATATAAGATCTCAAACTGAAACTACATTTCCCAAAACCCGGAATCTCATAAAATCACAAGCTTTTGAATGACTACAAGTATCTAACTCCAGAATGTCTAAACAAAAGTAAATACTGAACGGCTAATACTATGAAAGAGAATGGAAAGGGAATCCTCAGTCTGCGGACGCGGCAGATATACCTCGAAGTCTCTGGAGAATCACCTCGCCTCAAGAGTAGTAGGGCTAAGTCAAAGTACCTGGATCTACACATGAAAAACATGCACAGAAAGCGCATGAGTACACCACAACGGTACTCAGTAAGTGCCAAGCCTAACCTCGGTCGGGTAGTGACAAGGAAAGTCAGGGACCTACTGAGGTTAGATGAAAAACAAGGTATAACAATATAGAATAAGATAGTATAATTAAGTGCAAACAGTAAGAAACAACATAGGATAGTAAGAACAACAACTACAACAGACACAAAATAATCACGGAAAGAATACAACTCAACATAGAGATAACAACCGGGGATCTCCCAGGATACCGTCCTGTAGTCCTAAATATAAATATCCAGTGGATCTCCCGGAATACAAATCCGTAGTCCCAAAGTAAACAGGAAGGGGGATCTCCCGAGATACCGATCCGTATTCCCAAATGTAAATACCCAGTACTGGGGGAGTCTACCGGGTGCAGTCCCGTAATTCCAATTTAAAAGTGCAGGGGGATCTCCCGGAATACAAATCTGTAGTTCCAAAGTAAACATGCAGGGGGATCTCCCGGGATACCGTCCCGTAGTCCCAAAGTAAACACACAGCAGCAACATGAAGAATACTCAATTCAATTCAAATTTCATTCCAAGATAAAATAGGTATTTCTAACCTAGCATGCTGCACATAATCCAAATAAGGCAGTTTGAGCAAGTAAGCAATTAAGTCAATTAAACATGCTTCCCTAAGCTAACAGTAGGCTTAAATTGCAAGTAGTCTAAGTAGGAAAGGAAACACAGTTATAGTTACTTAATGAAAACAGGATTTTCAACAATTAGCACAAGTACGCACTCGTCACCTCACGTACAAGGCATCTCAATATCAACAATACCAAATCCTAAGGGGGAGTTCCCCCCACAAGGTTTGACAAGCCACTTACCTCGAACCGGCTTAAAAATCAACCCGAAACCATGCTCTTGCCACGATTACTCGACTCCAAATGGACCAAATATATTCAAATCAATTGCATAATGTAAATATAACTTCAAGTAACTGATTCCACTAATTAGTTCTAAGCTAATACGCAACATTAGGAAAAATGACCAAAATGTCCCCCGGACTCACATCTCAGAATCGGGTAAAATTTACAAATTCGGAATCCTCACACTCTCACGAGTTCAGTCATACCAAAAGCACCAAAATTGGACCTCAAATGGTCCCTCAAATCACCACTCAAAGCTCTCCAATTAACCAAGCCCTAACCCTCAATTTACCACTAATTTCCCTTCAAATTTCATGCTTACAATGATAAAAATCACCACAATAACGAGCTTAAGGAACAAAGAACTTACCTCAATGAATCCCTATGAAAATCTCCCTTGAAAATGCTCCCCAAAGCTTCTTCACTTTTGAAAAGAGATGAAAAATAACTCAAATTCGCGAAGGAAATCTTTTTATATGTTCTGCCTAGCAAATCCGCTTCTATGGCCATAGGACCGCACCTGCGGTCCCGCACCTGCGGAATAAAAGTTGCATCTGCGACAATTCATTAAACAACAACTTCTGCACGTGTGATCTCCTTTGCGCAGATGCGGTGCCACTTCTGCGGTGCCTGGGCTGCATCTGCGGTCAATCCTCAAATGCCTTAGACCGCACCTGCGGTCCTCCAAGCGCATCTGCGGTCCCCAAGCCGCAAGTACAATTATGATAGCAAACTCAGCAGCTTCAACTGCAAATTCCCAACTCCAAACTTCCCGTTAACCATCCAAAATCATCCCGATGCCCCCCGGGACCTCAACCAAAAGCACGAACAAGTCATATTCCACTATCCAAACTTATACCAATCCTCAAAACACCTAAAACAACATCGAAACATCAAATTAACCACGGATTCAAGCTTAAGAACTCCAAAAAACTCTCAAATTACGCTTTCGATCAAAAAGTCTGTCAAACCTCGTCCGAATGACCTAAAATTTTGCACACACATCACATTCAACACTACGAAGCTACTCCAACTTCCGGAATTCCATTCAGACCCTTAGATCAAAATCTCACTATCGAAGCGGAAACTTAAAAAATTCAACTTTCGGATTTCAAGCTTAAATAAGATACGGACCTCCAAAACACAGTCCGAACAAACCCCTAAGCCCGAAATCACCCAACGGAGCTAACTGAACCAACGAGATTCCATTTCGAGGCCGTCTTCACACTACTCCGACTACATTTCAAATTCTAAAACTTAAACTCTCATTTAGGGACTAAGTGTCCCAAAACTCTCAAAAATCCAAATAAACTTTTCGGGCAATTCACAATAGCAGAAACAAACACGGTGAATGAAGTTAATAGGGGATCGAGGCGTAAATTCTTAAAACGACCGGTCGGGTCGTTGCATAGAATCTATAAAATGAGGGTTAAAGCTTCAAGTTTTTGTTAATTAATCTTTCCCAACCCCAAATAATCTTTCCCAAAATTAATTCGGAGTTATTGGGCGAGTCATAGGTTTAGCTAATCCCTTTGGAAACATTAAAGAACAAGAATAATTAAAGTAACAATAACTCACTTCATAAAAGAATAAAAATCATTCAATACATAAGCACAACAAGGTATTTAATCCACACTTTAAATATGATTATTTTCATAAACAAGATTCAAGTGTTGGATACAATATTACACACTTAGATAATCAATACAAAGCAAGGAAATGAAGAAATGAGTACAAAGAAGTAAGAAATTCTTAACCACAATCTTCAAATATTCAAAACCCAAGTGTAAGTGTATAAACCCTAGCTTCCAACCTTGTTCTCTCTGGCCCTAAGACTGAAAATAAACTAAAAGATATTTTACAAATGAGCAAAGTCGGGTATTAAATGGTTTGGGGCCAAAAAATATGAAATTACAGACTTGCCCAGAACTGAAGCATGATTTTCGCATTTGCGAACTAGGACTACACGATTTATTCTCGCATTTGCGATCAGTACTTCACATTTGTGAAGGTTGACTGCCTTGTTGACTTTCGTATTTGCGAAGTATTCTTCGCATTTGCGAACATAACTTGTATAATCATTCTTCGCAATTGCCGTGCATTACTCGCAATTCCCACCACTGCTTGCTTCACATTTCCCAGGTTTGTGTCGCATTTGCGACAACTGAGGGAATTTTCCAGATTTTCTCCTTTTCAGCTTCTTTTTGACTCCTTTCACTTGGTTTGTTCAACATCACTTCTAAATCACATAGAACCTGTAATATAGAAGTAAATGGCATTAAACACGTGATTTTATCACTCAAACATAGCAAAAATATAGGCTTAAAGACAAGATAAGTTGGTAAAATACCAATTTATCAAACCCCCAAACTTAAACTTTTGCTTTTCCTCAAGCAATGAAAGCGACAAAATCTCCTCCCAAGTATTTAACTCAACATTGCATCCTTATCATGCCAAGCCAAAAAGGTCTACTATAAGCACAAACGCATGACTTTGATTGGTACCAACAATTAATCCAAAGCATATGAATTGCCTAACACTTTTCATCAACTTCATTACATTTCAAGTGCTCAAGCACTATGCAAATCAAAGTAGCAAATCAAGTCATAACACTAAAGCTTTAAAATTTTCCTCTCTATCACAATTATTTTTCTTTGGTCATTTCTTCCAATTGAAAATGGGATTAATTTCACAACTCAAATCTCATGTGCCCTCACATTTAAGAGAGAATCCCACACTCACGAATCTTAATTCAAGACAAAAATGGGATATCAAATGGAAATAATTAACTCTCTCTCACAAAGATGTTCAAATGCATACAAGTAGTACCATAGACTTGCCCTTCATGTATTTCTCCACTAATGTAGACAACTTGGTTCAAAATTAATTAGGAATTAAAGGGTTGTAGTTTAGGCTTTTGGTTAAGATAGGGCACAATTTTGGTTAGAGTGACTCAAAACCTCCCCAAGCACTACAAAATTTATAATCAAAGTCCACTTCCTTCAAAAATATATTCCATCCTTTCTTCACTTTTCATTCCACACCTAATCTTCCCTTTATTCACAACTTCTTCTTCTTATTTTTTTTATTCTTCCTTCCTTTTTCAAAATCAAGGAAAGTTTCACTTTTTTTTTACCTTCCACCTTTTAAACAACTTCCATATCACAACTTTTCCAACCTTCACCCCCAAACATAGGCTTTTAGCCTATGTTTATACTTGCAAAGTACTTAAGGAGGTAGGGTGCCAAAAGCTAGATCAATAAAGAACAAAGGATTAAAGCATGTAACATGGCTGCCAAAGAACAAGGTTAAAGGCTCAAAATTGGTTGACTAGGGAAAATATTATAGGGTGGGAAATTTAAGGCACAATAGTGGTCCAAGGAAGGCCTAATATCATTTTTCAAACCAAGTTAGTCTATGATTTCGTCTTGAAGCACATTCCGGGCAAGTTCTAGACAACAAATAGTGCAAAAGAACTCACAATAAATCTCATCACACATGACACATGAACACTCAAGTGGAATACAAATCCAAAATTCAATTGAAACCAATGACTCAAAGAGGTTACATATAGCATAGGAAGCTATTTAGTGAATCAAAGAGCCAAATTTGAGTCTAAAAGTCATGACAATGATCTTTACTTCAATTATTTTTCTTTTTCGATGACCGAAAATTCATATGCCGAGGTTTAAGTCATGTTGGTAGCAAGCAAGACACAACTTGGTCAATGGGCACAAACCCCAAATCAAACCACTTATTCTTCCTATATTCACATAAGCTATATCTATACTACAAGACTAATTCCCTTAAAAAAGTTGCCTAGCTATCCATCATCGGGAAACGTCGACAAAAATTTACTACAATTACCCGATTCAAGAAGAAAATTGGCATCCTTGGAAAAAGAACTGTGGTATAAATAAAACCAAGGATATCGCCACTAACATAAAATATACTATATAATAATAAAAAAAAAATTAAGAAGCTAATAACCAAAATTAAGAAGTTAATAAACATCAAGTAACTAAAACATAATATTTATAAAGATAAGAAATTAAGAAGCTACTAAACATAATAATATCACACAAGCTAGTAAACATATTAATATAACACATCACATGAAAATACAATAACATCAAATGAAAACAACCAAAGTAACAATCTGCCATATCCACAGTTATCCACAATTATACAAGAACAATAGTTATACAAGAAGTCACCCCCGACTAAAGATGTTGCAATGTCCCCAATGTAACTAAACATGATAGAGTAAAATGGTGGAAAGTGCTCCTTGAATACTGCATCAGGTACTTTCCTCACTGTCTGACTCAAAGGCATCCTCCTCTCCTTCTTCCTCGGACCAATCAACAGGAGCATCATCATCATCTACCGGCCTGGTCGATGGCATTGTGTCTTGAGGCTTTAGGACTTTCCACAGCCCCTTCACACCCTTCCATATGCGAGTAAAGAATTTGTCTCTTTTCTTCTCCCTTTTCTTCATCTAGGTGTGTGCCTTTGATAGAGTGTCATGAGAACTGCTCAACTTACCATGCGCCTTGGCCAGATTAGTGTATGCCTTCTCCAGTGTCTTAAGGTGATCCCCCTACTTCCTTTGATCATTAAGATATTTTTGAAAATCTTTCTTTGAAATGTATGCAGGCCCCTCAGATATTTCCCAGATCCCTGTGGAAGGCCAGCTACTAGGTTGCGAATCAGCTGAATTTCCTCAGTAAGCACATCAAATGGTCCTCCTACAGAAGATGATGGCTGACTACTCTGATCCATCTAAGAAGAAGACACCATCTTTCTCATTTTGCTCTTCACATCGCCGCCCTCTTTTTTTTTCTTCAACGGATTTAGAGGCTTTCCCAGCTCTATCCAATTGTCTCCCAGAGCTTCTTCCACCCCACTAAGTTGGCACAACTCAGTGATAAGTGATGGGAATATCAATGATGTACTATTCTGGATCCGATACTCCCTCAGTTTATTGATGAAGATTTCACCAACATTTAGCTGAATACCATCAAGGATACAGGCTATCATTTGAGCTCTTGTAACCAGTACATTCCATATGTTCGACATAGGGGAGATACAACTGCATATGATGGCCAGCCATATCTTTGCTTCGATAGTGAACTCTTTGGATGTGATCCCTCTCTTCTCAGCTGCCCATGGAACATCCACACCCGTGCATAGTTTGGACACCAACCACTTCCCTGAGGCACAATCTTTTGCATGAAATGGGGCCATGTCGTGGTCTGGCAGGTGATACACTTGATTCACAGCTTCAGCTCCAAAGTGTACCATTTTGCCGCGAATTCTCATCTTTGGCTTCCTTAGCCTGATAGCTGGGAGGTTGGCATAAAACTCTCTCACCCATTGCTCATTGGCTCGGCAAGGTTGAGGAGAAAAACAGTCCCATCCCATGGTTACCAGCCTTTGATAGAACTCGGAAAGGCATTCCTGGACATTGTCTAGTAGTATACCACTCTCTGGGAGCAACTTTTTCGAGATCAGTTCAGCAAAGTACCGTTCTTGGCATTCCAATGATAAGAACCGCTATTGGTCATAGTTCTGTTCAGCTTCCAAAGGGTTGTCACTTTTTGGAATCGTCAGAGTTAGTGCTCATTTTTAGTTATAGTACCTGTCAACAAATGATAGGAGTGAAAACATGGTATGGCTATGAAAAATATTGCAACATGAATCAAATATGCTAAAGGAATGATCGGACAGTTGAAACCCAGCCTTTGAAAAAATTTCAGGATTTTGAGATTTTCAAGTGACTGCTCTCTGATGTCGCAAATGCCAAAAAATCTTCGTAATTGCGAAGTTATCAGCAGCCGCAATTGCGAATTTTTTTCGTAAATGCGAAGAATGCAGAACACTGATAGTGTCGCAATTGCGATGAAATTTTTGCAATTGTGAAGTTGGCTGGAATTGGGATTTTTGGCAATTGCGACCACCTCTTCGCAGGACATCGTAATTGCGAGCCATCTTCCCCAGCCAAGATTTTTCACAGAACACAGTACTAAGGCTGCTCGGTGGGCCGGGCCTGAACCGGACCGGACCGGGCCCGCGGTCCTAACGGGCCGGTCCTGGGTGGGCCGGTCCTGGTGGTCCTCCGAAGCCCATCACGGGCTGGTCTTCTAAAATGAGCTCACGAGCCCGAGACCGTTTAGCCCGGGACCGTCAGGCGGGCCTAACGACTATTTTTCTTTTTAAAAAAAAAAAAATTAAAATTCTCCAACGGCCATATTTAAAATCTAGCCGTTTGGGCTGAAAATATGACCGTTTTTAAGTTTAAAAAATGGCCATTTGGCCCCCAAACTTTATTTTAACCCCAAACTTTATATAATTACACTTTTCCCCATTTCTCAACTATAAATACCCCCTCATTCTTTCATTTTTATTCACCAATTCATCAATATCTCTCAATATCTCTCAATATCTCTCAATCTCTCTCAATCTCTCTACTACAATTACTTAATTTATTGTTGAAATTTCGTGAAAAATTGTGAAGTTGTTGAATTGAAGTTTTCAAGTGTTCAACAATTTTCAATTTTCAAGAAGTTGTTCGGCAATCCGGTAAACTCGTTTCAAATTTGTGTGGTTTAGTTTGCATAATTATAATTAATATGGCATTTACTTTGAAAAAAATGTTTGGTAAAGGAAAAGATAAAACCGGTGAAAGTAGTGGCCAACCAACTACCCTTCCCCGGCTCCCCGACCTAGAAAAGATAAGCAAGTTGAAAGTAGTCGCCAACCTAGACGTCCTCCTCCTTCCGTAATTCTTGATAGTGATCACCCTTGTTTTCAATTTACCGATAGTGAATTTTATCATAATGTTGCACCAGGTGAAAGATTAGATGATGAAATTATGAATGCTCTTTATCCTAATGAAACCATCTTAGAAAATAATGAGGAAAATGAGGATGATGATGAAACCCAAGCACTGGATTTAGATGATACACCTACTAGTCCTCTTAATAACCCAACTGATGCACCGGTCGACCCACCTGTAGAAACTCCTACTTTTAATAGAGAACCTGCTAAACGCCTAGAAACATCATTAGTTTGAAATTTTTTTACTCAAGTAAGAGAACAAAATAAGGCTAAGTGTAAAACTTGTGGGAAATTAATGGTGCATAAATATACTGGAGACCGTAGCGGCACGGGTAGTTTGACTAGGCACATAAAAACACACCCTAGAGATAAGACTAGATTTTTTCAAATGAAAGCGCAACTAGAGGGGACAAGTGTAGATTCTGCGGTTAACCCTAGTACAGGTTCAAATCTAGTTCAACCAGGAATTAACACTGTCACCGGAGGTATTTTATATTACGATCCAAATAGAGATCGTGAAGAATTAGCAAAGATGATTACTGTTATGTGCTTACCTTATACTTTTGCATCTAATCCTAATTGGGTTCATTATATTAGAAGAGTTTTTAATCCTACTTATAAAGGTTGACCTCGCGCAACAGTTAAGAGTGATATTTATAAATTCAAACATGAATATGAACAATATTTGCGGTATTTATTTACTCATATACCTAATCGGATTTCTATTACTACTGATATTGGTAGAAGTGGTAATGATTGTGATTATCTAACTGTTACAAGTCATTGGATAGATGAGGAATGGATAATGCAAAAATGCATAATTGCATATAGAATAATTAATTCGCGTCACACAGGTAAGTTTATAGCTAACACTGTTGCAGATATTTGTAGATATTTTTGCTTTAGCGATAAAATAATGGCAATTTCAATGGATAATGCTTCTAGTAACACCAGTGCTATAGGCATGCTTACAACAATACTAAATCCTGCATTTACTAATATTTTCCATGTTAGATGTATTTGTCATATTTATCATTTAATTGTCGGTGATGGTATGCGAATATTAAACATAGAAATTGAAAAGGTTAGAATGGCTCTTAATTGGCTTTTTTATTCAAACCGTAGAAGTAGACTTAGAGAGTATTTTAAAAAATGTGATGAATATGGCCTTAGAGAAAGAAAGGTTCCTAAACCTTGCCCGACTAGATGGAATTGTATGTACGAAAGTTTAGTAGTAGCATATGAATATAGAAACCCAATTAATGCAACGTTTAATTCTCGGGTAGGTGGTGAGGATGATGATGAAATGCTTACCACTCAAGATTGGACAAATGTTAAAATTCTTTTAGATTTTTTAGAACATTTTCAAATTGCTACAAATGCATTTTCTGGGCAATATTATCCTAGTATTTCAAACTGTTTAGTTTATATTGCAGCACTATCTGATTTGTTTGTTGAATTTAGTGAGGGTGAGGATATTTATGAACTTGCTATAAATGAAATGAAACAAAAGTTTAAAAAATATTTTTTTCCTATCCCTCCTATTTATGGTCTTGCTGCAATGCTAAATCCTACAATGAAATTGGGAGGTCCTCATTTTTGGTATTCAAATATTTATAAGGCTTTAGATCTTTCAAATGAGGAAATTGAGACACTTGAAGATGCAAAAGCTTCAATTAAGATTAATGCTCAAACAGTTTATAATGCTTATCAACTTGCCTTAGAGCATGCCAGGCCAACTATTCCAACCCCTACTTCGTCTAGCTCACAATCGTCTAAAAGAGTTGCGGGCTTAAAAGCTCTTAAATCTTGGACGGAGTTCAGGGGGTCTCAAGGTGAAAATTATGATGAAACTTCACATCTAAATGAGCTTCAAGTTTATTTGTCTCAGGGACTTGAAAAGGAGAATCCAGACGGCTCTTTTGATCTTTTGGAATGGTGGAAGGCAAGGGAAAAACATTTTCCTGTTCTTGCAAGGATGACTCGGGATATTTTATCAATTCAAGCTTCAACTGTTGCATCAGAGAGCACTTTCAGTCAAGCAAGACTGAAAATAGGTGATCATAGAGCGTCTATGAGGGATAGCTTGGAAAAATCAGTATTGTTTAGAGATTGGATCCGCTCGGAAAGAAGAAACTTTGGAATTGCAGAAGCACAACCGGCGAGCTTGATTCTTTTCGCATAAAATTTATTGCTTCTACCCATGAGCTTCTTTTCGCAATATTTCTTTGTCTATACTTAGAATTATTTATAAGCTACAATATATACATAATATACAATATATATACTACAAGAAAATATATTATGCGAATATATATACATAAGATACAATATATATACTACAAGACAATATATTATGCGAATATATATACATAAGATACAATATATATACTACAAGACAATATATTATGCGAATATATATACATAAGATACAATATATATACTACAAGAAAATATATTATGCGAACATATATACATAAGATACAATATATATACTACAAGAAAATATATTATGCGAATATATATACATAAGATACAATATATATACTACAAGACAATATATTATGCGAATATATATACATAAGATACAATATATATACTACAAGAAAATATATTATGCGAACATATATACATAAGATACAATATATATACTACAAGAAAATATATTATGCGAATATATATACATAAGATACAATATATATACTACAAGACAATATATTATGCGAATATATATACATAAGATACAATATATATACTACAAGACAATATATTATGCGAAAATATATACATAATATACAATATATATACTACAAGAAAATATATTATGCGAACATATATACATAAGATACAATATATATACTACAAGAAAATATATTATGCGAATATATATACATAAGATACAATATATATACTACAAGAAAATATATAAGAGAATATATATACATAAGATACAATATAATATACTACAAGAAAATATATTATGCATGACAATTTAGTGTTTTACTATTGTTTTGTTATTTTCTTTTTCGTCAAGCACTTTAATAATTAGATCTACATATATACTACATATATATTTTTAATATAGCCATGATACTACAAGAAATTGCCTTAAAAAAAAAAATCCCGCTAGGCCCGCGAAGCCCACGAGCCCGGCCCGTTAAGCACAGGACCATGTGGGCTTAGGCCCGTCACGGGCCGGTTCCACCCATTGAGCCCACGAAGACCGGGACCGCCAGAGCCCAGGACCACGAAGCCCGGGACCGCGAGGCTCGGCCCGTTAGGCCCACTAAGGCCCGGGCCCGGGCCAAAATACAGCATTACACAGTACCCATCCCCAAATTTTTTGACCAAGGGCTAACTTTAGAGAGCCCAAGCAATTTTCAAACACATATTCATCCAATAAACTTCATAGACGACCATAAATTACAAATATATCAGTGATTTGGCCAAGAATTTCATTCGGGCCTTTCATTGATCACATAAGAAGAACAAAAATTCACTTCTATTTCACAAAAACCTGGGTACTCAGACTTCCCCATTTTTTAGCAAAGAACAAAACTCACACTCTCAACCAACCTTACCTAGAAATCAACATATGTTTTGAACAAATTTTGAACAATTTTGGGCAGAGAATGCTACCCATTTGAAAAGCTAGGGTTTCAGAGAAAACTTAGAGAAGAAGAAGGAGAAGAAGAAGAAGAAGTGATTAAGATTCCATACCTTAGAGTTTTACAGTAATGAGAGTGAGGGAGACATAAGTTTGAGAGCCTTAGAGTTTTTTCTTGACTTTTGCTCCAAATGGGAACATTAACTCGTTTTAACTCCCTGATGTCGCATTTGCGACAAAATCTTCGCAATTGCAAAGTTTAGCGGATCTTACAGTCGTCGCAATTGCGATAAGAACTTGGGATTTGCGAAGGGCCAGGTTCGCAAATGCAAAGACTATGCCCCTGCAATTTTCACGAGCTACTATTTTTGGCTGCCCGGTCACCCCGACCTGCTCAAATCAACTCCAAAAATTTTGAAACTTGACAGATTGGTTAGAAATAATATAATAAGCTATTCTAGAAAAGAAAATTTCAAAAATGACTACAAATTTTGAAAAACAATGGGTTGCCTCCCACTAAGCGCGGCATTTAACGTCGTGGCACGACGCAACTCAATTTTACCACTTTTCTCACCACTTGGACGATATGAATTGGGCACCCAACTTGGAATCAAGCTTATGACCACGAGCGGTGGGGGTGATAAGTAGATGATCAAGCCAAGACTTAATTTCTTCATTTTGCACTTCTTGTCTTTCATGTGAGGAATGTCATTTTGCCTTCTTGTTCCCTCAAATTGTAAAATGTATGGACTTTGTTTTTCCTCCTCGTAATCCCTCATTGACTCGTGTAGTTTTCCCATTTCACCACATAATTTCAATGTTGAAAAATGCTTGGAATGTGACATCAACCCTCCAAATTGCAATTCTTCCTAGATTTGGACATCCTCTTTTCCCTCGGACTAGAGTCAATTTCAACCAAATTTTTATTTACACCGGTTGACTCTAATTCCATATTTTTATTGGCATCACAAACACTCATGGAGTCGGTTGCCGGATGTTCAATTCTTGATTCCTCAAAGTCGAGCTCACTTTCTTCCTCGAAATCGGACTCTTCTTGACTTCCTTCCACACTCTCAAGTTGGTGGGCATAGTGAGCCTCAACCAATATTTTCATTTGCTCTTCCAACGTGCAGATATGTTCATCATTGTGAGCCAAACCTTGTTTCAAGTCCTCGAGTTCAAAGTTTTGCTTCTCCTCATTTTCAAGAATGGTCTCCAATGTGAGCATCATCTTCTCATTTTGAGAATTTGAGAGTTCTTCTTGCTTTTGATCAAGTGCCAAGGAATGATTTTCGGCTTCAACCCCCAAGAAAGATTTTTGGTTATCATTAACTTTTAAGGCTTTTTGGACCTCTAAAGCTTCAAGCATTTCTTCCATTTGCAAGTTCAACCTTTCAAGTGCAAGTCATGTCGGAGACTATTTTCCAAGAGCTCCTCCAAGGCACTTTGTTCTTTTTTTCCTCCTTCAATTAGGCATTCTAACATGAGCTTGAACTCTCCATTTTGGCCATACTCAATTTCTTCTACTTCTATAGTCCTATCATTTCCTCATCACAAAAAGTAGAATCATCATAGCGGGGGCTTGGGGAAGGGAAGGACAAATAATCACAATCATCCCAGTGACCATTTTGATGACCACACTTATCACAAATACTCCACTCATTGGTTTGAGATTATGCGCACAATCCACCTCTGGTAGAATTTAAATAATTTTTCCACGAGTGTGGTCCTCCACAATAAGGACAAGGGTCATCAAAGTATGAACAACTATCATCCGACCAATGTTCATTATATGATGCCATTTTTCAAAAATAAGAAAATAAACAAGAAACAAACAAGAAAATAGACCAAGGTAAGAAAAATAATTACACAAATATTCACAAGTTTGGACCAAAGTACTTACGCTTATTTCTCAAACAACCTAAATTACGCCAAATTGTTCCCCGGCAACGGCGCCAATTTTGATGATGTCCAAATCCACTACTAAAAAGTAAATGGACACGGCCACATGCAATATAGTTTACCCAACTATGAGTCAAAGTCGAATCCCACAGAGAACAATATGTAGGCGATTAGGAATGTAAGAGAATTATCACTTGTTATGCAATGCCAAACACTTAGAATTGGTTTTAGAAAATATTTATACCTAAATGTGGAAATGTAAACTAACCTAGAAAGCAAGTAAAATGATCAATGGCTACAAGTATAGATGCATCGGGAATTACACTCAAGTAACGATCTAATGTATTTCACGATTTTATAAATATGAGCGAGTTTATGTTAATTAGCCACGGGTAATAATTCTATATTAGCTTCTTCCAAAGACTAACAAGACTTCCTAATTGATTATCCCTAAAACATTTAAGAGATTAAGCACACCCGAAATGGTTACAAGTAGTTCAATCCTATCCCTAGGTAGAATCAATAAAATGAGGGTTAAAGCTTCAAGTTCTTGTTAATTAATCTTTCCCAACCCCAAATAATCTTTCCCAAAATTAATTCGGAGTTAATAGGCGAGTCCTAGGGTTATCTAATCCCTTTGAAAACATTAAAGAACAAGAATAATTAAAGTAACAATAACTCACTTCATAAAAGAATAAAAATCATTCAATACATAAGCACAACAAGGTATTTAATCCACACTTTAAATATGAATATTTCCAAAAATAAGATTCAAGTGTTGGATACAATACTACATACTTAGATAATCAATACAAAAAAAGGAAATGAAGAAATTAGTACAAATGAGTAAGAAATTCTTAACCACAATCTTCAAATCTTCAAAAGCCAAGTGTAAATGCATAAACCCTAGCTTCCAACCTTGTTCTCTCTATCCCTAAGACTGAAAATAAGCCAAAAGATATTTTACAAATGAGCTAAGTCGGGTATTAAATGGTTTGGGGCCAAAAAATGTGAAATTACAGACTTGCCCAAAACTGAAGCACGATTTTCGCATTTGCGAACAAAAGTTCGCAATTGCGAACTATGACTACACGGTTTACTCTCGCATTTGCGATTAGTACTTCGCATTTGCGAAGGTTGATTGCCTGGTTGACTTTTGTATTTGTGAAGTATTCTTCGCATTTGCGAACACAGCTTTGTCGCGCCCTCTTTTTTCCCTCCTCGCGTCGGGAGAATCGGGTTAATGACATTTTGGGTGTAGGGCAACTCATTCCTTTTAGGAACTGGGTTTTGCATTTTTGAAGAGTCGCCACCTAATAATTTATTGTGCATTAGGACACCTAAAAGGTTTATTTCTAAGTTCGTTTGGTAACCAGAGATAGGGTAAGGGCTTGAAATTATCCTAAGGGTAAGGTGTTAGACACTCCTCAAGATCCACTGGTGTGGTTCCCGGCTAGATAGTTCTTTGTGAATTTGAGTGCAATTAACATATAAGCAGATAAGGCTCAAATAAGAGGGGATTTTAATACACAATGATTTGAAAGTAAACAATGTTTGAAAGAGCAATTAAAAGGCTGATTTTGAAAAGAAGGAGTTATAATGCTTTAAAGGAAAAAGGAATAAGGGAAGAGGGTCCTAGGTTTATTTATAATATGGATTACATCAATGAAATACCCGGTAATCACTCCTCAAAAGAGGGGCTACACATGGTATTAGCGCACCGGTCATCATATCCATATCTACCCTTTCCTACCCCGTTTAGGGTACTAAAGCGCGGATTAGTCTCGACCACTATTGCATGCTATTACCTGCCCTATTCCTATCAGTCCCGGAGGCACTTAGGACTACTATTCCTAAAGGGAGGGATATTGGCTGACTTGGAGTTTCAAAGTTGAAAAATCTAAGGCGGCATACAAAACATATAAAAACTGCACATTTAAGGGGAAACACATAAACACTGAAGGCTCAAATATACCTCCTCAAATAAAGTAATCCAATAGCATGACTCAAACAATAAGTAAAGTCTGACTCTAGAAAAAACTTAAGGGAAGGAGATCATTATTGTTGCAGCAGGCCTGGTCTATTACATGACTTAGTTAGGAAACACGAATTAGGCCTGCCTGCTGGTTGTAGCGATTAACAATTAACAGAGGTGAGTTCAGTTTTATTATTATTACCTAAGTCTTGCCTAAGTGTTTAGGTGAGACCTTAGGAACATGGTATCTATTCTGAATGTGGGAAAGTAGTAACAGTTTAAAACGAATGGTTTGAAATCCTATAGGCATGCTTGCTGAATCGTGTCAACTAGAAGAGATTAAGTTACTTAAAACTGGTTCAGAGTAGACGAATTTAAAATTAGACTAGTTTTAGATCCTGCAGATGAGAGTATCCGTTGTTGCTGATTTTATTCCTATGAATATAATATCTACGATTACTGATTCTTAACCTTTATAGACATAGCATCTAACTGCTGATTTTAAACCTTTATAGACATGCTGTCTAAATGAGTGAATTTAAACCTTATAGGCATGATATCTAAATGAATGGTGTTAAACCCTATAGGTATGATATCTAAATGAGTGATGTTAAACCATATAGGCATAATATCTAGGAGATAATAGAAACATGCAAGACTTTTACTTGAGAATTCCTATAGGTATGATTTCTATACATTATACTGATTTTAACATAATGCTAGATTATAACCAATTGGGCCCTAAAAACATGATATCTAAATGGTAACAAACATGCAAAATTTTAGCTAATTCCTATAGGCAGATTATCTAGATGTGAGGTTGAACAAACAGGATTTAAAGTAAGTCCTATAGACATGGTTTCTAAATGCAATTCGAATATGCAGAATTAAAAGTAGTCCTATAGACATGTTTTCTATCCTTGAACATGCATAATCACCCAACCATTTTCACTAGCCATCCCCGAGTGTTTATTACAAATTCAAAGCCTTTCTCAGACTTGAGTATGTCAAAGTTCCCTAAGGGTCTCAAAAGGACCCCGCGCAGTGCTCACACCCAAGTTGCATAACCAGATAGAGATGAGTGCAGTGTGGAAGGGCCAGCCCTTATGTGTCAAAGTTTAGAGGGAACTCATGGATCCCAAAGCAGGGCTCACACAAGAGGGGAAAAACCTAAGTCTAAGAGTAGAGTGAAAGTGCAGGAATAGAGTTTTAAAACTGAGGGAGTAAAGGAGAGGGGTAAAGGGTGGTAGGGAAACGGTAATTAGGAAAATACAGAGTTGATAACTTCATACAAAAGGGGGTCAGGGGTTGGAAATTCATTGCAAAGAGCCTATGTACTTAGGCAAGGGTCAGCTTTGGGCATGCACAACAATAGAAGATGCTGGCATGCCTATAAGCCAACCAGAACACACAACAACTGTCACACCTCCTTTTTCCGACCCCGCGAAGGGCGTAGGAGTTTTTTCCAATTAAAGGACAATCGAAACGGGATTTATTTATTTATTTCAGAGTCGCCACTTGGGAGTTAGGGTGTCCCAAGTCACCAATTTTAATCCCGAATCGAGGAAAAGAATGACTCCATATTACAGTCTGCGTACCAGAAATCCGGATAAGGAATTCTGTTAACCCGGGAGAAGGTGTTAGGCATTCCCGAGTTCCGTGGTTCTAGCACGGTCGCTCAATTGTCATATTTAACTTATTTATCTGATTTTAATACAATTGTGAACCGATGTGCCAATCTTAACTTTTTACCACTTTATTATTATAATTATTATATATTTTTTTAAAAAAATTGTGAACATCGTTTAAAACATGTCTTTGGATTACGTCACATGAAATGCACCCGCAATCCGGAACATATTTTATTCAATGTTTTAGGATTTAGATTTGGGTCGCATGAAATGCACATCCGAGTTTAAGAGGGTAAAATTAATTAAATCGCGCCTAAAGAGTCTAGCGCGTCATTATATTTGGGGAAGGAAGTGAAATTCACTAAACAATCCATCCCAAATTCTAAGTAAATTTTTTTTTAAAAAAAATTTATTAAATAAATAAATGAGATTGGAGAATCCTGTAAATTTTTGTATTATTTACATCTATTTATTTTTAGCGAAATCCTTCCTTATTTTAAGAATATCCTTTAATGACTACCTTTTTATTATTACTAAGTTTGTCTATAAATATAAAATCAATATTTACATTCTTGAAAATAACATATTAAATAGAAGAGAAAAACAAATAATAACAGAAAGTAATAAAAATTATAATCATAAATACAACATGGAATAGTCAAAAAAAAAAAACTAATTATCCCATAGTTGGATTAAAATTCAAATTGTTAGTAAGACTTAAGCTTATTGAAACTAATTATTTACAAATACTGAAAATTGAAAGAAAAAAAAACTTGATTACTAAACCATATTTCTAAAAAATAAACAATTTAACCTTAACTAACTTTGTTTTAATTCACATCATG
This sequence comes from Nicotiana tabacum, assembly GCF_000715075.1. Taxonomy (NCBI): domain Eukaryota; kingdom Viridiplantae; phylum Streptophyta; class Magnoliopsida; order Solanales; family Solanaceae; genus Nicotiana; species Nicotiana tabacum. The sequence continues at coordinate 25,394,799 of NC_134085.1, forward strand.
TCCTAATACTTGATTCGCAAACTAATTCATGTTTTAACTGAAATTAACTACATGATTCCGATTAACTTATCGTTGACGAAAAACCTTATGAATAAGGAACTTAGTCAATTTTTGCCAAACTGATTCAATAACGCCATTTTTACGTTATTTCTGCTATTTTTTTTATTAAACAATTTTAATTAATAATCGGGCTTAAATATATTTCCTAATAATCTGGTTAAGGCGTTATTTAATATGTCGCTATAATATGCCTAATTATGCCAAATGACAGTGATTTACAGAATAATAATACATGAATGACCTTAATACAATACAAAAAAAATTAAACTAACTTAAAAATTTAACACTCCATTCTTCATTTCAGCTTACAAAATGCCAAAATTACAGTTGTGTACCTGATATTGTCAATATAAGAAGAAGAAAGTCAGCAACGTAATACGTAACACAACAACAGCAACAATAACCAGCAATAACCAGTCAACGAAAATCCCAGTGACAGATTTAAAAAATTCAAAATAAAATCCAGGAATGCCGAAAATAACGGACAGAAACCAAGGGAAATTTTCAGATTTTTGAAAGACTAGTTAATCTTCAACCCTTAATTTCTACACCTGTATACCAGAATATTTATCAAGTGTGTACTACTTTCTCTTCTAATTTTCAACTTTTTTTTTATTTTCTTTGTAGGTTTTTTTCTTTTCTTGAGAGTTTCAATGTTTTTTCGGAATAAATGTTCAGCTCCTTTTTTTCTCTAATCTCTCTTTTTTTCTGTCTGTCTATATCCCCTATATCTGATTTCAAGACTTCTACTTATATCCCATCCCATAAATCTTTTAATCAATTAAAATCAACCCATTTTCTCTACCAAACCCATTATCTTCCCACTCATCCCCATTGCATTAAATAAACATATCACACCACCCCATTATATTTTGTCCCCGATGCCTAACATAAAATAATGCAAGATTCCCCTTTAAATTAAATCTTGTCCCTCCTTTATATTAAATAATCATATCACAACCCACCCCATTTCATTTTGTCCCCCATGCTTCAAATAAACAATTACAAAATGTACAATTCCTAAACTACCCCTTCCGACCTTACTGAAATTATCAAACTACCCCTGAACGTATTACAAATTTACCAAACTACCCATCAGCTATAACACATCAATTAATCAAACTTAACCAAAATATAGACAATATGATCAATTTCTAACAATGTTCAAACAACAATATGAACACGGATGAACATCATAACAACAATATCACATGAACATGATTTTAACAACATTTCAACAACAAATTACATGAACACAAATATAACAACCAAGAACAACTAAAATTTGATTGAACAATATTTTTAGCAACAACAAACCTATTTTTCGGATTTAAACAACAACAACAATCAAACAAGTATATTTAGATTCCTAAATTCAATAATATTGAACTTAAAATCAACTCTAACAACATTACAACAAACAGTTCTTATATTAAACTTTAAACAAGATTATGAGAACAATTCAAGAAATAATCATAAATGGTAAACAAGAAATCAAACTATACAAAATTCGGATTCAAGATCATCCAAACATGAACATGAATGAATCTATTTTAACACAACAAACATGACAGATTAAACGATTAAATCAATATATTCCTTTAACACAACTAAATTCTTTAAACAAATAACAAGATTGACGAAGAAACAATTATGAACTTAAACTTGCAAACAATTTCTAACAATACATCAAATACATGAAACAAATTGAAGAAACAATTAATTAAATTTCAATTTGAATCTAACAAATATTAAACTAACAAATATTCACTTAAACAATAATACAAACATGAAATAAACATGAAAACAACTAATTAAACTTCTATTTTGAAATCTGAAAATTAATTTTAACAAAGCACATGAACATGAACAAACTAGAAAAACGATTTCAACGATGAACAACGAACAAAACAAGAATCAAATATTTAACGATTTTAACTTTGAGAAATATAAAAACGAAAATGGACAAAATAAAATTCAAAACTACTAACCGGATTGAAACGACGAACGACTAACCAACGACGAACTCGAACTTAGTCTTCAACGAAAACCCACCTTCCTTTAAACTCGACGAACTCACAACGACAAACGACGACCTCGACGGATTGAAACTGAGGAACGACGAACAGCAGCCATGAGAGCTCGAGCTCGAGCTATAATCAATGGCGACGACGAAGGGCAAAGCAGCAACAAAAACCATGGTAACCACGCTGCTCAACTGTAGCAAGAAGACCACTGTAGCAACGACGAAGAAACTAGAAGGAGAGCAGCAGCGACGGAGGAGCTGACCACGCTGCTCAACTGTAGCAACAACACTACTGTAGCAGCGGCGAAGAAGCTAGAACTGGAAGGGAAGCAGCAGCGACATGGAGAAGAAGACGACGCAACAGTGAAGCAAGTCGTCGAAGGTTGCTTGGTTGAAGGAGGAAGGCGACGCAACAATATGTGTGTGTGTCGTGAGAGTGACGGGGTGAGGGGAAGGGCTGGAGGGGTCTGTTTGGAGGTGAGGATGGAGGGGAGGCCATGGTTGGGGTCTTGGTCTTTTGCTTGAGGAAGAAGAAGAAGAGAGATAGAGAGGGGGGGGGGGGCGGGTAGCTAGTATAGTTTTTAGGGTTTTTTTCCATTTTTTTTGTTTTATTTTTTGAAATGCAAGATAATAGGGTGTTGGGTTATGGACCGGGTTGACCCAGTTCGAAATGGACTGGGTCGTAGGGAAGATTGGGCCATTTTTTGGGCCTGTGGCTTGAAATTGAAGAAGAGGCCCAATTCCGACTTTCTTTATATTTTCGCTCTCTTTTCTTCTTTTATTTTTCTAAAACTAAATTATAAAAATACTTAAACTATTATTAAGAACTAAATTAAGTTATAAAAGCGCAAATTAACTCCCAATAACAATTAACGCACAATTAAGTATTAATTAAGCATAAAATTGTATATTTGGACATTAAATGCTAAAAATGCAAACGATGCCTATTTTTTGTAATTTTTAATTTTTGTAAAACAAATTTAATTATTATCAATTGTAGAATTAAATCCTACATGCAAAATGCGACATATTTTTGTATTTTTTTATTAATTTAGCAAATAAACACGCACAGACAAATACAGATAATTATTCAAAATATCACAAAATATCACAAAATTGCACACCAAAGAAAAATCATTTTATTTTTGAATTTTTTGGGAGTAATTCTCATATAGGGCAAAAATCATATGCTTACAGCTGCCCCTCTTTGCCCGGAGACACGAAGGGTTTTCGTGCAAAGATAAAGCGAGCGATTTTTGCCCATCCGAGTACTCTATTGAAGCATTTTTTGAAAAAGATTTGATCGAACCTTTGCTTAAAAGGTTTCCTACATATCCTGGGCTAAACAGGAATCAGGTCAATGTAGTTCGGGAAGTCTTGGTAGCTGGGACTACCATGGGACTGCAATGTTACTGCTGTTGCATGCTACTTTTACTGTTTGCTGACCTCCTTATTACACCATGCTTAAAAAAATAAGAAGCTAGACTAAGCTAGAAATTACAGAATCTTATCTGTTTTCCCCCTTGCTCCGGTTGCCTTGCTTTTTGTCGGTTTGTGTTTCCTCTGGTGCCTTTTTACCAAGACTTCTGGCCCTTGGCTTTTTTTTGAATACCAGTTTTCATCATTTTGTTCGGTCCGCTGGGGACATGGCTTTCTTCATTAAGCTTTTTGGCGGTTCCTCTGGGGACACGATTATCTTCATCAGATTCATTAGGTTGGACATGATTTAATGTTCACACACCATTTTTCAAGACGCGTCTTTTCTTTCTTTTGACTCATGCGCTTGAATTTGCGCTGGGACTTCTTGTTGCCACCTTCTGCCTTCCGGTGTTGGGATTTTTATTGTTTCCTGCTGGGGATTCTTGTTGTAACCTTCTGCCTTCCGGTGGGGTTACTGATTTCAAAATCTGCAGTATAAGACTGAAAAGTATTCCTCTCGTTATACAGGTGGGCGCCTGGACATGAAATGAAAATGTATACCCGCATTATACTGGTGGGCGACCTGGAAATGAAAAACTGAAATGTATGCCCGCATTATACTGGTGGGCGACCTAGAACAGAAATGAAAAGACAGAAATGTATTCCCGCATTATATTGGTGGGCGACCTAGAACATGAAATGAAAACATAAATGCATACCCGCATTATACTGGTGGGCGACCTAGAACATGAAATGAAAAGAGAAATTCATACCCGCATTATACTGGTGGGCGACCTAGAACATGAAATGAAAAGAGAAATGCATACCCGCATTATACTGGTGGACGACCTAGAACATGAAATGAAAACATAAATGCATACCCGCATTATACTGGTGGGCGACCTAGAACATGAAATGAAAAGATAAATGCATACCCGCATTATACTGGTGGGCGACCTAGAACATGAAATGAAAAGAGAAATGCATACCCGCATTATACTGGTGGGCGACCTAGAGCATGAAATGAAAACATAAATGCATACCCGCATTATACTGGTGGGCGACCTAGAACATGAAATGAAAACATAAATGCATACCCGCATTATACTGGTGGGCGACCTAGAACATGAAATGAAAAGAGAAATGCATACCCGCATTATACTGGTGGGCGACCTAGAGCATGAAATGAAAACATAAATGCATACCCGCATTATACTGGTGGGCGACCTAGAACATGAAATGAAAACATAAAATGTATTCCCGCATTATACTGGTGGGCGCCTAATTGGTAAAGAATAATTTGAATTTGTTTCCTCGATTCTCCGAGAAAATTTCCACTTGTGGCAGAAAATTTTCTGCCCCAATTCTGGCTATCTTTCTTATGGCGTATCTTTAGGCCATCATCAACACTTTATTTTCCTGTTCAAATCAAAGAAAATTTAGTTAGTTTTTTTTTTTTTTTTTTTGAAATATGGCGAGTGGTCATGTCACTCCTGATGGGGATGATTGTTCCCTTTCCCTTATTCCTGTTCGGCGTTCTCAAAACTTGTTGGGGATGATGTTATTTGCTGGGGATAACATTCTGCTGGGGATGGTTTTTCCATTTATCCCTTCCCATTTTATGTTGTCCGACCACCTCGGAGCTTGGTCGATATTCGGTCGGAGTCCTCTGGGGATCGTCTTGGAACTTGGCCCACAATTTCCTCAACATGTTTTTTTTTCCGGCTCTTCCCCGTACTTTCCTTGCCATTTTAGGACAGTATTATTCGGCCTGGCAACCAACGTCTTTTGTCTTATTGCCTTGTCTCTGGATTGCCCTTTTCACATTTTATGTTGTACCATTTTGGCAACTGGTAGTAAGCTCTGAAAGACCTTCCTTAAAACATAAATTTCTAGAAAAATTCTTTTAAACAAAGAAATGAAAAGATAGAAAAATGAGAAAATCTTTCTGAACAAATGATGGAAAAAAATGAACTTATCTGGGTGATATAACCGATTCCAACGATCATGTTGTGCATTCCGGATTAATCAACCCAGTCTATTTGTGTCGATCAAACTTTCTGATGTCTTCACTTGCTGGGGATAAATAGGTGCCCAATTCTTCGCAAAATGCGGATCTTTTCCGTCAATCTATCTTGTCGCCTTATAGTGCCCTTTGCGGGGTTTTCACTAACAAGGCTCTCTCATTTCTCACAACTCCCGTCGCCTTATGGTGCCTTTGAAGGTTTTCACCGATAAGACTCTCTCATTTTTTATTTCTCAGCTTACGTCGCCTTATGGCGCCTGTGAAGGTTTTCGCCGATAAGACTCTCTTATCTTATTTTCTCAGTTTGGAATTGGAGTGTTGCCGATAAGATTTTTCTCTGCTGGGAATTCTTATGGCTATCAATTCTTTCAACTCATGATCCTCATGCAGTCGAGGATCGGCATTTTATTCTTGGTTTTCATTTGCCTGTCTTAACACCTCTCGGATACTGATCGGGAGGTCTTTTTTTTTGGACATCAATATAGGTTTTAGAAGAAAAGGATATAAAATTCAAAATAACTTTGATGGGTAAAGTATTACAACTCTTGGAATCAAACTCTTTTTTTTTTTTCAAAATTTAGAAACATAATTTCTGCCCCAGTTTTCTTGCTTGGGGGATTTTTCTTTTGATTTTTTTTATGACCGAGCCGTGAGGCGCCTACGTATCCTCTTTGAGGAATCAGGTCGAACGTAGTTCACTGACTCCTTTGTTTTCTTGCGACCTTCAAAAAAGTTTTTTTTTCATATATTTTTTCATATTTTTTCATTAATGATTCCAAGAGAGGGGTATAAAAAGATAAGTATGGCTCAAAGGGGTAAAACAAAGGTTAAAAGTGTTTGGATAGAAGAAAGAATTGCCTCCGTCATTTCATTATCCGATAAGCACTAAGTACAAATAAACAAATAAACAACAAAAGAAATTACACATAATATCTTTTGACTGCATCCGAATTGATAGCCATGTCGACGCATCTTCCTTCAACATCTGTCAGACGTAAAGCGCCGTTGGATAATACTCTGGTCACAATATACGGCCCTTGCCAATTCGGGGCGAACTTGCCTTTTGCCTCAATCTGATGTGGGAGGATCCGTTTCAATACTTGTTGCCCTACTTCGAATTTCCTGGGGCGCACCTTCTTATTGTATGCTCTTGCCATTCTCTTCTGATATAACTGGCCATGACATACTGCTGCCAATCTTTTTTCATCCATTAAACTCAGCTGCTCTAGTCGGGCTTTGACCCATTCATCATCGTCAATCCCGGCCTCAGCGATAATTCGAAGGGAAGGAATTTCAACTTCTGCTGGTATTACTGCTTCAGTTCCGTATACCAACAAATAAGGAGTCGCACCTATTGAAGTACGAACAGTAGTGCGGTATCCTAACAACGCAAATGGTAGCTTTTCATGCCATTGTCTAGATCCTTCAATCATTTTCCTCAATATCTTCTTTATATTTTTGTTGGCTGCCTCAACTGCTCCATTCGCCTTGGGCCGATACGGGGTGGAATTACGGTGTGTAATCTTAAACTGTTCACATACTTCTCTCATCAAGTTGCTGTTAAGATTAGCACCATTGTCCGTGATTATTATTTTTGGGATCCCAAATCTACAAATGATATGGGAATGGACGAAATCCACCACTGCCTTCTTGGTTACAGACTTGAAAGTTTTGGCTTCAACCCACTTAGTGAAATAATCGATGGCTACCAGAATGAACCTGTGACCGTTCGAAGCTGCCGGCTCGATAGGCCCAATGACATCCATGCCCCATGCTACAAATGGCCATGGTGCGGACATTGTGTGCAATTCCGTTGGTGGAGAATGAATCAGATCTCCGTGTATCTGACACTGATGGCATTTTCGTACGAAACTGATACAATCATGCTCCATAGTGAGCCAATAATATCCCGCTCGCAGAATCTTCTTTGCCAACACATATCCGCTTATATGGGGCCCACAGACTCCAGCATGTACCTCTGTCATCACTATCGTGGCTTGACCTGCATCAATACATCTCAGCAATCCCAGATCTGGGGTTCTTTTGTACAACATTCCTCCACTGAGGAAAAATCCATTTGCCAGTCGTCGAATGGCTCTCTTTTGATCTCCGGTTGCCTGCTCCGGGTATATCCCCATCCTGAGGTATTCCTTGATATCATAAAACCATGGCTCGCCATCCATTTCTTCTTCTATTATGTTGCAGTAGGCATGCTGATCACGAACCTGAATATACAATGGGTCAACATGGATTTTGTCTGGATGGTGCAACATCGATGCTAAAGTGGCCAAAGCATCGACAACCTCATTGTGAACTCTCTGGATGTGTCTGAACTCCACTGATCGAAATCGCTTGCTCAGATCGTGCAAACATTGTCGGTATGGTATAAGCTTCAACTCCCGTGTTTCCCATTCACCCTGGATCTGATGTACTAGGAGGTCCGAGTCTCCCAAGACCAAGACGTCCTGAACATCCATGTCTGCAGCCAATCGTAGGCCCAAAATGAATGCCTCATATTCAGCCATGTTGTTGGTACAATAGAAACGTAGCTGAGCTGTAACAGGATAATGATGTCCTGTTTCTGAAATAAGTACTGCTCCTACTCCAACTCCTTTTGCATTAGCAGCCCCGTCAAAGAAAAACTTCCACCCTGGTTCCTCATTCAGTTCTAACTCCTCTATATGTATCACTTCTTCATCTGGAAAATACGTCCTCAAAGGCTCGTATTCTTCATCAATAGGATTCTCAGCCAAGTGATCGGCCAATACTTGGGCTTTCATGGCCGTCCTCGTCACATAGACAATGTCGAACTCTGTGAGTAATATCTGCCATTTTGCCAATCTTCCTGTGAGCATAGGCTTCTGGAAAATATACTTTAATGGATCTAGACGTGAAATAAGGTAAGTAGTATGTGACGACAGATAATGCTTAAACTTCTGTGCTACCCAAGTTAGAGCACAACATGTCTTCTCAAGTTGAGTGTACTTATTCTCATAGACTGTAAACTTCTTGCTGAGATAATAGATGGCTTGCTCTTTTCTTCCTGTGATGTCGTGTTGACCCAACACGCAACCAAACGAATGATCCAGGACTGTTAGATAAAGGATTAATGGCCTCCCCGACTCAGGTGGAACCAATACAGGTGGATTGGATAAATAACCTTTGATCTGGTCAAATGCCTCCTGACATTCTGCCGTTCATTCTATCGCAGCATCTTTCCTCAGCAATCGAAAGATGGGTTCACAAGTTGTTGTGAGATGAGCGATGAATCTGCTGATATAGTTCAACCTTCCCAACAAACTCATTACTTCTGTTTTGTTCCTCGGTGGCGGCAATTCCTGGATGGATTTGATCTTTGACGGATCCAACTCAATGCCTCGCCGACTGATAATAAATCCTAACAGCTTTCCAGATGGAACTCCAAATGCACATTTGGCTGGGTTGAGCTTAATGTCGTACCTTCGAAGTCTTTGGAAAAACTTCCTAAGGTCTGCTACGTGGTCTTCCTGACGCTTGGATTTGATGATCACATCATCTACGTACACTTCGATCTCTTTGTGTATCATATCATGGAACACAGTAGTCATTGCTCTCATGTACGTTGCCCCAGCGTTCTTCAAACCGAATGGCATTACCCGATAACAATAAGTCCCCCATGGCGTAATGAAAGCTGTTTTCTCTGCATCTTCTTCATCCATCAGAATCTGATGATACCCAGCGTAGCAATCCACAAAGGAGTCGATTTCTCGCCCGACGCAATTGTCGATCAAGATATGGATATTGGGCAATGGAAAGTTATCTTTTGGGCTTGCCCTGTTCAGATTACGGTAGTCGACGCATACCCTGATCTTCCCATCTTTCTTTGGTACTGGCACCACATTAGCCAACCAATCAGGATATCGAGAGACCCAAATAACCTTTGCTTGCAGCTGCTTGGTTACTTCTTCTTTAATCTTCACACTCATATCTGTCTTGAACTTCCTCAGTTTCTGCTTGACGGGAAGGCATGTCGGGTCAATGGGCAATTTGTGAACCACTAACTTGGTGCTTAAACCCGGCATGTCGTCATACGACCATGCAAAAACATCTTTAAACTCAATGAGTGCTTTGATTAATTCTTCCCTGATGCCAGGCTCAATGTGGATGCTGATTTTGGTCTCTCGGACATTATCCGCATCCCCTAGATTTACAGCCTCGGTGTCATTCAGATTAGGCTTGGGTTTCTCTTCAAATTGGCATAGTTCTCGGTTTATTTCTTCGAAGGCTTTATCCTCATCATATTCAGACTCATCGTCATAATCGATCTCTTGTATCATTAAATCAGAGTCAGATTGATTTATTAGACTAGGTCGAAGATCCGTCGTGCATGCCATGTCATTAGAACCAGTAAAAAGAGAACTGTTCAGAAAGAGAAAAGAATAAAACAAAATTAAAATGAGACAAGAAAAGAATTTTATTAAAATGCGGGGTAACAGGGTTCACACTTTTACACGACAAAATAAGATTTGGATTACACCCTGAATAATCCGAAAAATAAGAAAGCAAAAATCAAAGCCTACTACCAGGACTCTCCCCGAGTAGGAAGAGGAGTAACCGTCCAATTGTTGGTTTTGGCCTCAGGCCCCATAAACTGTATGTCTGTTCTGCTGGAACCCTCTCCGACTTCTACCATATTGACATCAGTGAACAATCTTTCGAAGCTCTGATTCAGATCCCCGTCAATCCCAATCAATGGCCTGAGAACTTTCGGGACCGGTGACCCCTTGGCGCTTGCTCTAACAAAAGATCTTGAGAGACGTGGCACAGGTTTGGGAAGAAACCAAACTTTCTTCTTCATTTTCCACACTCGCTTTACATCTGCCACAGTCGGTTTGAACCCCAACCCAAAGGTCTCCAAATTCTTGGGCAAGGAAACAGGTTGAACAATTCCTTGAAGTTCAGCTCCCAAGCCTTTTCCTGGCATAAACCCATTACCCAGCATTTCTGAAACCATCATAACCGTTGCGGAAGCTATCCTAGGATGCTGAATGATTTCACCCTCGGGGATCTTGTTTGCCGACACTGCATCAAAAATCTGGTAGACCCAGGGACCTTTGTCATCATTGGTCTCTATGAAGGGTACAATGGCGCCTCCTACGGTGCACGCAATGTCCTCGCCGTGCAATACGACCTCTTGTCTATCCCACTCGAACTTGACCATCTGATGCAAGGTGGATGGCACTGCTTTGGCTGCATGGATCCACGGTCGTCCCAACAGAAGGTTATAATATACCATAGCATCTAATACCTGGAATTCCATGGTAAACTGGACTGGACCGATGGTCAACTCAAGTACAATATCCCCCACGGTGGCTGTTCCATTTCCGTCAAATCCTCGGACGCAAATGCTATTCTTGTGGATTCTTCCGTGGTCGATCTTCAACTGGTTCAGGGTGGATAATGGACAAATATTGGCACTTGAGCCATTATCCACCAATGCCCGGGTAACTGCCGAATCTTCACATTTGACAGTTAGGTAGAGAGCTTTATTATGCTCTGTGCCCTCCACTGGCAGATCATCATCTGAAAATGTTACCCTGTTCACCTCGAAAATTTTGTTGGCAATCGTTTCCAGGTGATTTACAGAAATCTCGTTGGACACATGAGCTTCATTCAGTATCTTCATCAGGGCCCGACGATGTTCATCCGAATGGATTAGTAATGATAGCAGTGAGATCTGGGCCGGTGTTTTCTTCAACTGTTCGACCACGGAGTAATCCTGCACTTTCATCTTCTTTAAGAAATCCTCAGCTTCTTCTTCTGACACAGGTTTCTTTGTTGCAGCTGGATTGGGTCTTCTCAACTCCGTCGGAGCAAAACACCGTCCTGATCGAGTCAGTCCCTGCGCCTCACAACTATTCTCCTCCACTTGTTGTCCCTTGTACATCACTACTGCCTTCTCGTACTTCCAAGGCACGACCTTGCTATCAATCACTGGTGTTTGGACTACTGGTTTTATGATGACCGGTTCCCTGCAGACCCCCTTCACAACAACCACGGGTGCAGATGATGCTCCCGTTATTACCAACTTGGCTGGTTCTGGTTTCCTTGTAGCGGCAGATGGATTCTTCCCCAATATCACCACTGGCTTGACATCTTCCCCCTTCAACTGTACCCCTGCTTCCTCATTGATCGATTTTTCTTTCGGAGTGGCACGGATCATCATCACTGTCTGTGAGGGTTTCTTCGGCTCCCCTCCTTCGTGCACAAGCTCGATCATGTGGGCTTCAGGGTGCTTTGGCAATGGGTTCTGGTTAATGTTGGGTGCCTCCGGTGCCTGTACCTCGATATTGTTGGTATCAATAAGATCTTGTATTGCATGTTTCAGCCTCCAACATTTCTCGGTATCATGTCCGGGAGCTCCCGAACAATATTCACATCTTACCGAGTGATCCATATTTTGGGGTAAGGGATTTGGTAATCTAGGCTCAACAGGATTTAATAAACCCAACTGCCTCAATTTGTGGAACAAGGCAATATAAGTTTCCCCCAACTCAGTAAAAGTTCTTTGCCTCTGCAATCTTTCATTTCTGGCGGCCGGATTTCCCCTGAAACCCATCCCTGGAGGGTTCCTGTAGGCTCTTGGTGGTGGATAGGTGTTTTGTGGTGGTGAGTATGTGTTATGTGGAGGTGGGTATGTATTGTGGGGAACCGGCGCGCGCCATTGTGGGCGAACCGGAGGTTGGGTGTATGTCTGGGCTTGATGGACGGTGAAATGTTGTTCTTGTGGTTGGTAGTAGGGTTGTGGAGGGTAATTTGGAATGTGTGGGTAGTTTAGACGATGGGGTCTGGGTTGGTAATAAGGGGAAGGACCTCTAGATCTGGACCAATTGTCGGCCTCTAATGTCGTGACCTCCTCTCTCCTTTTCTTCCCTAGCGCATCTCCCGTGCCGCTCTGCATGGCCTGAGTTGTTGCCTTAATTGCCGAATAACTCAGGATCTTATTGGACTTAAGTCCCTCTTCTATCATACCTCCCATTTTCACCACTTCATTAAATGATTTTCCAACTGACGTCACCAAGTGACCAAAGTAAGTTGGCTTGAGAGTTTGTAAGAAGTAATCCACCATTTCTCCTTCTCTCATTGGGCGATCAACTCTGGCTGCCTGTTCTCTCCATCGGAACCCAAATTCCCGGAAGCTCTCTCCGGGTTTCTTCTCGAGCTTTAGCAATGTGAGACGGTCTGGGACTATCTCAAGGTTGTATTGGAAATGTCCTGCGAAAGCCTGTGCCAAGTCATCCCAGGTGTACCACCTGCTCGGATCTTGTCTTGTATACCACTCTAATGCCGACCCGCTCAAACTCTAGCCAAAGTAAGCTATCAATAGCTCATCTTTGCCCCCTGCTCCCCTCATTTTGCTACAAAAACCCCGTAGATGTGCCATAGGATCACCATGCCCTTCGTATAAATCGAACTTGGGCATCTTGAACCCTGCTGGTAATTGAACGTCAGGGAAAGGGCATAGATCCTTGTAAGCCACGCTGACCTGGTTACCTAACCCGTGTATGTTCCTGAAGGATTGCTCCAGGTTTTTAAATTTCCGCATCACCTCGTCCTGCTCTGGGCTCTTAGCCGGCTTTTCAATCTCCGCCGGGACCTCAAAGTGGGGATTATAGGTATGTGGCTCGGGTGCTTTGAATGTGAGTTCAGGGGGGTAATATTGTGTATCGTGAGCCTGAAACAGTGGCTCACTAGATGATCTGTGCAATGGGGCTGGGGGAGGTGCCACAAAGACGGGAACATTTGGTGGAGGAGGGTTTTGAGTGGGTGGTGGAGCTTGGGAATCATAAGCCTCTCTTTCCTGATAATAGTGATGGCTTGGGAAACTTGTTGAAGGACCGGGAGAGGGGTATTCCGGCGTGTGTACTGGTTGGAGGGTAGGAGTAACGGGTAGTTCTTGCCCCTTCTGGGCTCTAGCTAAGGCTATCTGCATTTCATTCATTTCTAGCCTCATTTTTTCCATTTTCTCCAGGGCTTCCTTCAGCATCTGATTGGCCGTTTTTTCTGACTCAACGCTGTTGTCTGACCCAGTCATGCTTTCTGGTATAGGACCTTTTGATCTTGTTTGATAATGGTACGGTGCCAGTACGCTCTAACAACTAACTGATATTGATTGGAAAAACAACAAACTTGTCAGTGTTAGAGTCTTAACAGATATTGTAATTGCACGTTAGGGGGATGCAATGCTCCTAGGCAGTTAATCATTTCTAACATGTTTTTGCTCTGACCGCATGCATCATCCCGGCTTATTTTTGCTTTGACAAATATATATTCTTCCTTTTTTTTTTTTTATAATTACGGTCGAATCCTATAGATATTGCCTACGTATCGTGACCCCGCACGAATCAGACCAAGCGTAGTTCGTGCCATAAGACCAAATTTTTTTTATTACTCAAAATAATGCTATTACAAGCCATCACAAAAAAACAAAAAATACAGACTTTATATATATATATATATATATATATATATATATATATATATATTTTGAGAATGTTTGAAAAAAAAAACATATGGGTAGACAACAGACTCGAAAAACAAACAAGTGCAAGATTGAACTAGGGATACATTAAAGCTTTGAATTTTGGTGCCCGCGAGGCATCATTCGGCCTTTCCGCGGGCTTGGGGGCCAGGCTTCTTTGCAAGCTTTTTAGTTCCTCCATGATCTGACGGACATAACCCATGACTGAGGCAAAAAGGATATCACGAGGCATCTCTTCACATGTTAGGCACTTCGTGGTGATATAGCGCCCTATATCATTGATCCTACCCCTGATTCTATCCCTCTCTATGCACAGCTGTTCTATCCGTTGATTCTTTAGTCCCAATATTCGAGTATTGTCAATGAGCTGCTCTTGGAACCTCTCCATTTGTTCTTCCATCCGGGCTATCGACTCATAGCAGCGTTCTCTATCTGTTCTAGCATCCTGGGCTTGTTTGAGGACCCGATTATTGAGAATGGAGTTTATCTCTCTCAATGTCGCAACACTCATTTCGTAGTCCCTTTTTACTTGCCATAGGTGCTCTCTCCGTGATGTTGTAACTGTGGCCCACCTGACCCGCATTCTTGTTATACAAGCCTGGGATCTCTCCAAGTCTTCTCGGCTTTGGCTGACTTGATTTCTCAATTCCGCTATCAACCTTTCATCAGAACGACGTTTCTGTCGGTCGCTATCACTCTTACCGACTTGGCGAATTCGGGCTTTCAGTGCCTGGTTTTCTTTGGCTAATTTGTTCTTCTCACCCTGCTCTGAGGCTACTTGAACGTTGTTTTCAAACATAAGCCTTTCAATTTGTCGCTTCAGCTTCCCGATTTCAACCCGGTAGCCTTCCTCTCTCACTAACCAGCCCCACTGTTCCTGCGAATCATCCGTAAATTGTTGGACGTGAGCTCTTTTGGCAGGCCTCTGACGAATCTGGAACCTTTTCCCGAACCAAACATCGTATTTTGGGTCTACCTCACCCTTAGCCAGCTCTCGAACCATAGTCTTGGGTTCAAGGAATCTACATTCGTGCCACAACTTTCTAATTTTTCCTTCGGGGAACACGACTCCTGGACTCAACTCAATGGCGTGCTTGCTTAGATCCTCATCAGTGGGAATTACCTGAAATCTTCCTAGTTGGCGCAGTACCCGATGAGGAGCATATGGCTGGATGCTACGAAGTCCCATCAAAAGAACATGACATTCCTCGGCCGCCATGTATATTACCTCAGTATCATTCAACCACCCAAATGCCCATTCAACTTGGTCGGCTGTTGTTGACCTCAATTGTGCAAGCCATGCTTCGACGCCTTCGGGAAATATGACGCCTGTCATTTGTTTCTCAAAGCCGCTAATGCAGTTTCTCTCAGTCAACCCGTGGTTCATGTATCCCACTCGGTGATGGAGGTGTTCTTGCATCCACAGCTGGAGTAACAGATTGCATCCCTGAAAGAACTTGCCTCCTTCTCGGCATATAGTTAAAGCTCGGTAGATTTCGGACAAAATCAAAGGAACCACAGTACTGTCGGTTCTTTTGATTGCAACATCGGCCATCCCTACAAGGCCTATCTCTATTTTTTTATCTTTGCGAGGACAGACCACAACTCCCAGAAATGCTGTGATAAATGCCAAAGTACGTCTTGCTTCCCACTTGATTCTGTTCCCAGTGTGAATTAATCCGAGGTTTGGTTCTTCCAAACCCTGAGGAATTCCGTACCGTTGATACAAGAATTGGAGAGTACAACATCCCTTCGACAAATCATCATTCTGCATCTTCCGACTAATGCTTAGCAAATCCAAGAACGCGTGCGGAGATACTGGTCTTGGTGAAAGTAAATACTGCCCTCTTAGTTTCCCATTCAACCCCGCATATCCGGCGACTTCCTCTAGTGTAGGTGAAAGTTCAAAGTCAGCAAAACGGAACACGTTGCGGGTTGGGTCCCAGAACGGTATTAGAGCCTCGATGATATCTGTCCTTGGCTTGATATTCAACAGATCGAGAAAACCTCCCAAAACTCTTTCCACTATCTTTATACTATCTTTTCCCATATCATTCCACCACATGTGGAGTTGCAAAGGGACCTCGCTACAGACTGAGAATGGTTCATTTTGACTTGTGCTCATCCTGCACATTTATTATAGTGATTAAAGAAGGAAAAACTTTATTTGACTTAAAAACTATCTATATTCTAAAGAAATATTTTTTGGATTTTAATTTTTTTTTTTGAAAAAAAAAAAACTTTTAAGGAGAAAGGAAATATTTTTCTGAATTTATTGAAGAAATGCTACAGAAAAAAAATATTTTTGAATTTTCTTTTGAATATCTTTTAAACAAATAATTGGGATTTTGAGATTAATAGGAAATATTATTGTTATTATTATTATTATTTTTTTTTGTAAATTAAAATAAAAGACTTATTCCTACACACTTTTTGCTTTCTAGGCAAACAAACAATTCTAAAAGTAAAAATATATATGTTTTTTTTTTCAAAATTTCGGCAGCATTTCGACAGTACTTGGACACTGATTTTTCTAAATTAATCATCTAACTCTCCACTTGCTATTTTTATTTTATTTTATTTTAAATTATTATTATTATTATTATTATTTTACACTCCCGAGACTCAGAAGCCGGTCAACATGCAAGACCGAGCAAATAAATGCACATAAAACAAATAAGATGCATCAGGATGGTCTTTATTTCAGGTTGCTAGCCCTAGACGGACTCAACCCCTGTGTTGAGTCCCCTAAGTCAAAATGCACATGATGCAAATAAGCGTTCCTATTAGGGATCCGGCATGAAGCTGAGTTATTCTAGGTTCAAAACTTGGGTGTTTGTTCTAGACCTGGCTTACCCGAGCGGACAGCTCGAGCCGAGGGGGAGGCAGCGTACCGGGAATATAGAAGTTTCACCGGCTTTGCAACTTATCCAACCTCGTTCTAAATTGGGAATTTAGACACTATACAGAAAAGAAGTCACACGAAGTGCACCCTTCTTCATGATTTAGAAGACTCAGAGAGGAGATGGGTTTCGGCACAGCTTATATACAGTTCACATAAGATCAAAGCGGTAAAAGCAGTTAATTAGCACATTAAGCACAGATCATGTAACAAAATCAAACGAAGCCAAATACAACAATTATTCCAAGCTCGAATTCTGAACCCTGAACCAGAGATTCTGGGTTCGATCCCCAGCAGAGTCGCCAGAGCTGTCACACCTCCTTTTTCCGATCCCGCGAAGGGCGTAGGAGTTTTTTCCAATTAAAGGACAATCGAAACGGGATTTATTTATTTATTTCAGAGTCGCCACTTGGGAGTTAGGGTGTCCCAAGTCACCAATTTTAATCCCGAATCGAGGAAAAGAATGACTCCATATTACAGTCTGCGTACCAGAAATCCGGATAAAGAATTCTGTTAACCCGGGAGAAGGTGTTAGGCATTCCCGAGTTCCGTGGTTCTAGCACGGTCGCTCAATTGTCATATTTAACTTATTTATCTGATTTTAATACAATTGTGAACCGATGTGCCAATCTTAACTTTTTACCACTTTATTATTATAATTATTATATATTTTTTTTTTAAAAAATTGTGAACATCATTTAAAACATGTCTTTGGATTACGTCACATGAAATGCACCCGCAATCCGGAACATATTTTATTCAATGTTTTAGGATTTAGATTTGGGTCGCATGAAATGCGCATCCGAGTTTAAGAAGGTAAAATTAATTAAATCGCGTCTAAAGAGTCTAGCGCGTCATTATATTTGGGGAAGGAAGTGAAATTCACTAAACAATCCATCCCAAATTCTAAGTAAATTTTTTTTTAAATAAATTTATTAAATAAATAAATGAGATTGGAGAATCCTGTAAATTTTTGTATTATTTACATCTATTTATTTTTAGCGAAATCCTTCCTTATTTTAAGAATATCCTTTAATGACTACCTTTTTATTATTACTAAGTTTGTCTATAAAT
Source organism: Nicotiana tabacum (assembly GCF_000715075.1). Taxonomy (NCBI): domain Eukaryota; kingdom Viridiplantae; phylum Streptophyta; class Magnoliopsida; order Solanales; family Solanaceae; genus Nicotiana; species Nicotiana tabacum. The sequence goes on from NC_134085.1 coordinate 25,412,827, forward strand.
ATAAAATCAATATTTACATTCTTGAAAATAACATATTAAATAGAAGAGAAAAACAAATAATAACAGAAAGTAATAAAAATTATAATCATAAATACAACATGGAATAGTCAAAAAAAAAAAATAAAAAAAACTAATTATCCCATAGTTGGATTAAAATTCAAATTGTTAGTAAGACTTAAGCTTATTGAAACTAATTATTTACAAATACTGAAAATTGAAAGAAAAAAAACTTGATTACTAAACCATATTTCTAAAAAATAAACAATTTAACCTTAACTAACTTTGTTTTAATTCACATCATGTCCTAATACTTGATTCGCAAACTAATTCATGTTTTAACTGAAATTAACTACATGATTTCGATTAACTTATCGTTGACGAAAAACCTTATGAATAAGGAACTTAGTCAATTTTTGCCAAACTGATTCAATAACGCCATTTTTACGTTATTTCTGCTATTTTTTTTATTAAACAATTTTAATTAATAATCGGGCTTAAATATATTTCCTAATAATCTGGTTAAGGCATTATTTAATATGTCGCTATAATATGCCTAATTATGCCAAATGACAGTGATTTACAGAATAATAATACATGAATGACCTAAATACAATACAAAAAAAAATTAAACTAACTTAAAAATTTAACACTCCATTCTTCATTTCAGCTTACAAAATGCCAAAATTACAGTTGTGTACCTGATATTGTCAATATAAGAAGAAGAAAGTCAGCAACGTAATACGTAACACAGCAACAGCAACAATAACCAGCAATAACCAGTCAACGAAAATCCAAGTGACAGATTTAAAAAATTCAAAATAAAATCCAGGAATGCCGAAAATAACGGACAGAAACCAAGGGAAATTTTTAGATTTTTGAAAGACTAGTTAATCTTCAACCCTTAATTTCTACACCTGTATACCAGAATATTTATCAAGTGTGTACTACTTTCTCTTCTAATTTTCAACTTTTTTTTATATTTTCTTTGTAGGTTTTTTTCTTTTCTTGAGAGTTTCAATGTTTTTTCGGAATAAATGTTCAGCTCCTTTTTTTTCTCTAATCTCTCTTTTTTTCTGTCTGTCTATATCCCCTATATCTGATTTCAAGACTTCTACTTATATCCCATCCCATAAATCTTTTAATCAATTAAAATCAACCCATTTTCTCTACCAAACCCATTATCTTCCCACTCATCCCCATTACATTAAATAAACATATCACACCACCCCATTATATTTTGTCCCCGATGCCTAATATAAAATAATGCAAGATTCCCCTTTAAATTAAATCTTGTCCCTCCTTTATATTAAATAATCATATCACAACCCACCCCATTTCATTTTGTCCCCCATGCTTCAAATAAACAATTACAAAATGTACAATTCCTAAACTACCCCTTCCGACCTTACTGAAATTACCAAACTACCCCTGAACGTATTACAAATTTACCAAACTACCCATCAGCTATAACACATCAATTAATCAAACTTAACCAAAATATAGACAATATGATCAATTTCTAACAATGTTCAAACAACAATATGAACACGGATGAACATCATAACAACAATATCACATGAACATGATTTTAACAACATTTCAACAACAAATCACATGAACACAAATTGAACAACCAAGAACAACTAAAATTTGATTGAACAATATTTTTAGCAACAACAAACCTATTTTTCGGATTTAAACAACAACAACAATCAAACAAGTATATTTAGATTCCTAAATTCAATAATATTGAACTTAAAATCAACTCTAACAACATTACAACTAACAATTCTTATATTAAACTTTAAACAAGATTATGAGAACAATTCAAGAAATAATCATAAATGGTAAACAAGAAATCAAACTATACAAAATTCGGATTCAAGATCATCCAAACATGAACATGAATGAATCTATTTTAACACAACAAACATGACGGATTAAACGATTAAATCAATATATTCCTTTAACACAACTAAATTCTTTAAACAAATAACAAGATCGACGAAGAAACAATTATGAACTTAAACTTGCAAACAATTTCTAACAATACATCAAATACATGAAACAAATTGAAGAAACAATTAATTAAATTTCAATTTGAATCTAACAAATATTAAACTAACAAATATTCACTTAAACAATAATACAAACATGAAATAAACATGAAAACAACTAATTAAACTTCTATTTTGAAATCTGAAAATTAATTTTAACAAAGCACATGAACATGAACAAACTAGAAAAACGATTTCAACGATGAACAACGAACAAAACAAGAATCAAATATTTAACGATTTTAACTTTGAGAAATATAAAAACGAAAATGGACAAAATAAAATTCAAAACTACTAACCGGATTGAAACGACGAACGACTAACCAACGACGAACTCGAACTTAGTCTTCAACGAAAACCCACCTTCCTTTAAACTCGACGAACTCACAACGACAAACGACGACCTCGACGGATTGAAACTGAGGAACGACGAACAGCAGCCATGAGAGCTCGAGCTCGAGCTATAATTAATGGCGACGACGAAGGGCAAAGCAGCAACAAAAACCATGGTAACCACGCTGCTCAACTGTAGCAAGAAGACCACTGTAGCAGCAACACTACTGTAGCAGCGACGAAGAAGCTGGAACTGGAAGGGAAGCAACAGCGACATGGAGAAGAAGACGACACAACAGTGAAGCAATTTGTCGAAGGTTGCTTTGTTGAAGGAGGAAGGCGACGCAACAATATGTGTGTGTGTCGTGAGAGTGACGGGGTGAGGGGAAGGGCTGGAGGGGTCTGTTTGGAGGTGAGGATGGAGGGGAGGCCATGGTTGGGGTCTTGGTCTTTTGCTTGAGGAAGAAGAAGAAGAGAGATAGAGAGGGAGGGGGGGGGCGGGTAGCTAGTATAGTTTTTAGGGTTTTTTTCCATTTTTTTGTTTTATTTTTTGAAATGCAAGATAATAGGGTGTTGGGTTATGGACCGGGTTGACCCAGTTCGAAATGGACTGGGTCGTAGGGAAGATTGGGCCATTTTTTGGGCCTGTGGCTTGAAATTGAAGAAGAGGCCCAATTCCGACTTTCTTTATATTTTCGCTCTCTTTTCTTCTTTTATTTTTCTAAAACTAAATTATAAAAATACTTAAACTATTATTAAGAACTAAATTAAGTTATAAAAGCGCAAATTAACTCCCAATAACAATTAACGCACAATTAAGTATTAATTAAGCATAAAATTGTATATTTGGACATTAAATGCTAAAAATGCAAACGATGCCTATTTTTTGTAATTTTTAATTTTTGTAAAACAAATTTAATTATTATCAATTGTAGAATTAAATCCTACATGCAAAATGCAATATATTTTTGTATTTTTTTATTAATTTAGCAAATAAACACGCACAGACAAATACAGATAATTATTCAAAATATCACAAAATATCACAAAATTGCACACCAAAGAAAAATCATTTATTTTTGAATTTTTTGGGAGTAATTCTCATATAGGGCAAAAATCACGTGCTTACAACAACTAGAGAAAATATGGAGGTTATGATCCCAGGGGGATCAAGTTTGGGTCGTGGACAATAATGTTCAGTGCTACCATGCCCCATACTAACCACATATACCAAACACATTGGGGATGGGGATTTAAGGTTCACAAGCCATGATAAGTAAGTAACAGAAACATTAATTCAGAACAGAAAAGGCAGAACATAATATACTTAATAATGGAACTTAGTTATACAAACATGAGACAAACAAGAATGAAAGAAACAGTAAAGAAACATGTTGTTGTTGATGTTGAAAATTAGTTAGAACATACCAGTCAGAGAAGCAAAGTGTAGTAAAGAAAAGTAAGCAGGACTCCAAAGTCTGGCCTTGGCTTTCAGCCGGCTAAATAGATAGTAGCACAAGTAGCAGTAAAGCAAAAGAGAGTTTTTGAGTGTAAGTGTGTGTTCTGAACTTAAAATTGTTCGTGTTTGAAAGAAGAGAAGTACATGGTATTTATAACTTTTGAAACAAGTAAAAGAGAAGTAATAAGCTACACACATGGAAACAATCACAATTCAAAATCAATATACAAGTGATTGCCTTTAATTAAGGGATTACTTACTTAACGGGCAGTGACAGATTCAAAATAAGGAAATAAATCAATTTGTAAGCAGGCTAATAGTTTCCATAAAAGAAGTAGTAGAATATTAAGTAAGCAATCGAGTCTAGGTACAGAAATATACTAATTTTGGGAAGGGATTCAGTAAGGCAAGACAAGGAAAAGAATCAATTAACCTTAACAGGCGAGTGAAATCAGAATTTCACAAAAGAAAGGTTTGAAATCAGTCCAAAATTGAAGATCAGTTAAGAAGGAAACTCAGCATATAAATAGAGTGTACAGACACTAGACATGCGAGGCCAAACTATTGGCAAAGAGAAACAACATGCAATAATAGCACAAAGTTAGTAGACAACAAACATTCGAAGCATGATAGTCACATAGGTCAAGTTTCATTGACTTAGTAGTAGAGAAAAGAGAGAGTATCGGCATGCAAAGGGTCAAGTGAAAAACCCTTCTGAAGACATAGTCGAGTTTCGAAAATAGTAAGAACCCAGAATCATATAAAGAAAAGAGATACTGAAACAAAGGAATTTCAAATCAAGTCGATCAACTTCAAACAGATGAATTGCACGAGTAGTTCCAGAAACTCGAATAGACCCCAAAAAAATTAGGGTTTTGAAACCAATCGAGTTTAAAGATGATGAGCAAACAAGTTACACAAATACTTAGAGACTCGACTGAACCCAAAAGAAATTAGGGTTTTTTTCAGCACCAATCGAGTCTAGAGATGGTAAACAAGTAAATCAGATAAACAAATAGTCTCAGGAACTCGAATAAACCCAAAAATTAGGGTTTTCAACACCAATCGAGTCTAGAGATGATAAACAAGTAAATCAAACAAATACTAACAAATGGACTCGAAACCTCAGAAGAAATTAGGGTTTTTATCATGTAAACTCAGAGAGTAGAACAATACGAGCAAACATAGCAAAACATGTCAAAAATCAGAGAAAGTTTTCAAATAACTTAACAAGAAAACCCTAATCGGAAAAGATAAAGAGTTTTGAAAGCAAAATTTTGAAGAATCTTAGAGAAAATGCTTAGAAGTTCAAAGCAAGCATAAGTCTGAAATAGGTCTGAAGGAAATCTAAAGAACCTTAGAGATTAGGGTTTTAGAAGAACCCAAAAAGCAACGAGAAAGGCCTTGAAAGCCCTTGATCTAAGTAGGAGAGTCAAATGTCTGACTCGAATTGCCATGGCTGGCCGGAGAAAGATCAGAGATGACCGGAGAACAGTCATCGAGCAAAGTCTGGACCAAGCCCCTTCATGATCTGGTCATGAGACCACAGAAACGAACACGTAGAAGCCATGGAAGGCTGATACAGGTCTCCGATGACCTTGGAAGGCCATGGATTAGGGCGGATTAGGGTGGCGACGGCTAGGGTTTGAGGGTGGTGTAGAGAGGATTTGAGAGTGAGGGGGATTCAGAGGCGGCGTGTTGTGAGGAATGATAGGGTTTAGGGGGGTCGTTTGGGATTAATTAAGGTAAGGGTGTCTGGCGGCCTGGATTGAAAGGGTAAGTGGGGCGGTTTAATAGAATAGGGTTTGGGTCAGTTCAGATTGCAATTGGGTTGGAGTAATTGGGCTTCAAATTGTGTTCAATTGGGGTTCAAAATCAGGCTATAATTGAAATAAAATGGGGCTAACATTTAAATAGCCAATTTTTTCTATTTGATTTATAAAAAATAATAAAATAATTTTTGTAATAAATTAAAGGTACTAAAATGATTTATAGTACATAACTATCAAATTAAAAATACTGAACTTAATTTTTATAGATATAAACGCAATTAAATCTAAAAGAGGCTAATATTGCAATTATATGCAATTTAGCTTTAAAAATACTAAATCAATTTGTAAAAATATATAAAAATTATATCAGCTATATTTTAGTATAAATATAAAAATTCAATAAATGAATCAGCAAAAAATGATAATTTGGTAATTATTATTGGTCTTTTATTAATAAAATAGGGAAATAAATTGGTTAAAAAATCTTTAAAAATTAAAAGAAAAATAATAAGCTATTTGGATATGCCTATATATACATACATATTCTATTTTGAAAGTATTTTGTATATTAAAATGTACATAGGAAAAAATTGGGTATCAACAACTGCCCCTCTTTACCCGGGAAGAATAAAAGAGTTGTCGGGTAAAGATATAATGGCCAAATTTTGACCGGACGAAATAGTTTGAAGAAGATAGGTTGCGCCCTAGCTTCTGAGCTGCCTACATATCCCTAGTTTTCAAGGAATCAGGCCATATATAGTTCAGGATCCATCGGCGGAGTATGTCGACGGGTATTTTCCAAGAACGAATGCAACGTTTCGGTCAGGGTGAGTGAAAAGCTTACGAGAGTGGTCAGGTCTGATGTGGCTGCAGGAACTTGAGCAGAAATGCTCCTACCAGGACGGCTGTTTCTTGCCAATTTACCTGCAAATAAGTAATACATGCATATATTGTGCGCAAAATTTAAACATGATGCAAATTCCCGTCGGACCATGAATGTTGTCTTCAGACGGTTATGATGATGTCTTTAGACCATGATGTCCTAGGCCATGAAGCGTATAATAAAGGATTTGCAGGCTATGAAATGATGCTCTCGGGTTATGCGAATGGTGCCTCCGAACCATTATGCCTTTGAATAATGATATGCAAAAGATTGAAAGGGATCCTTAGGCCATAATATGGTGTTCTCGGGCTATGAGGATGGTGCCTCCGAACGATGATGCCTTTGGATAATTTGGTGATATTTCAACCCATAAAATGCAATAGAATGTGGTGATCTTTCAGCCGCACAATGTGGCGATCTTTCAGCCGTGCAATATTGCGATCTTTCAGCCGTGAAATGTGGCGATCTTTCAGTCATGAAATGTGGCGATCTTTCAGCCGTGCAATGTGGATGGAGACAACGTTTAGTCTCGGAAGGCAGAATAGTAGCCTTATGCAAGTTGGAAGGCAGAATGGTAGCCTTATGTAGATTGGAAGGCAGAATAGAGGTAGAGCTTAACCTCGGAAGGTAGAATGATAGCCTTATACAGGTTGGAAGGCAGAATAGTAGCCTTATGCAAGTTGGAAGGCAGAATAGTAGCCTTATGCAAATTGGAAGGCAGAATAGTAGCCTTATGCAATGCAAATGCAGGTAGAGGTAGAGCTTAATCTCAGAAGGCAGAATGGTAGCCTTATGCAAGAAATAAAATAGAAAATGGCAATAGAGTTTCTTAGCTGGTAGCAAATTGCGGCGTGGCACTTATTGGGAGCATCGTGATGGGTGGAACATTATGGGTGCGTGCTGATAGCAAATGTTGGTAAGTGCAATGGTTCGGAGAATCATATTCTTGAACAATGTTTGTTCTATGGGCGTACAGTATGTTCAATGATTTCGTAATCCTAGTGCCTACATCCAAAGAAAAATCATGAGTTTTGTAAAGGGGAAGGTCAGTTCGTATCCCCGCTGGCTTTGCTTGACTTGCTTGGCTTTGATCTGGTGATACTGTCTTGTATCATTGGGGTAGTGTTTCTAAACAAAGCGGTTTCAATAATAGACATGAACGATTTTGTAAAAGTATGACATAAATGTATAATCAAGATAGTTTTTTAGATGAACCGACGACTGTGACGCGGTTCGAGACATTGCAACCTCTCCTACTATGGAATTTTGAGGGTCCTCCTCAAAATTCTACCCTAGTTGATGGGTTGACATTTCTGACTATTTCTCATGCGACGATCGGCTGAGATTACTTCGAAATTTTAAGGGTCCTCCTTAAAATTCTGCCCCAGTTTCCAATTTTGGGGAAAAATGAAAATTTTATTGAATTGTGACCGAACCCATAAGGCTGCCTACGTATCCCCTCTTTAACGGGAATCAGTTCAGGCATAGTTCAATTTACATCACATCAGGAAAGCATAAAGATTACACATAATAACGCTTGACTGTATCTGAATTTATTGGCTTTGGCCGGATGTCTCTGTCCATTTCTGCAAGTATGAGGGATCCTCCTGTCAAAACACGGTGAACCATGTAAGGACCCTACCAGTTGGGAGAGAAATTCCATTTGGCTTCATCCTGATACGAAATTTTTTTCTTTAATACCAATTGCCCCGGTGTGAATTGCCTCGGCTTGACTTTCTTGTTGAAGGATCTGGATATTCTGTTCTGATAGAGTTGACCATGGAAGACTGCATTCATTCTCTTTCCGTCTATAAGGGCTACTTGCTCATGGCGACTCTTCACCCACTCTGCATCGTCGAGCTCAACTTCCCGTATGATCCTTAGGGAAGGAATTTCTACTTCGACGGGAATGACGGCTTCTATACCATAAACCAACATATAGGGGGTTGTCCTAGTTGATGTGCGGACTATGGTGTGATACCCCAATAAAGCAAATGATAGCTTTTCGTGCCACTGCTTATGCTTCTCCATCATCTTTCTCAATATTTTCTTGATATTCTTGTTGGCGGCTTCCACAGCTCCGTTCATTTGAGGCCTGTAGGCTGTAGAATTCTTGTGCCTGATCTTGAAGGTTTCACGCATAGCTTTCATCAAGTCACTGTTGAGATTGGAGCCATTATCAGTAATGATTGATTCTAGAATCCTGAATCGGTATACAATGCGGTTGCGGACAAAGTCTACCATGACCTTCTTAGTCACTACTCTGTAAGATGCTGCTTCAACCCATTTGGTAAAGTAGTCAATTGCCACTAGAATGAATCTATGTCCGTTGGAAGCAGCAGGCTCGATTGGCCCAATAACATCCATTCCCCAGGCGGCGAACGACCATGGTGAGCTTGTTGTGTTGAGCTCGCTCGGGGGTACCTTTATCATGTCTGCATGTATCTGACAGCGATGGCATTTCCGGACATACTGGATGCAGTCTGTTTCCATAGTCATACAAAAGTAACCAGCCCAGAGTATCTTCTTTGCTAAGACAAAACCGTTCATATGTGGACCACAAGTCCCAGCATGAATTTCCTCTAGCAGCTTGGATGCTTTATCTGCGTCGACACACATTAATAATCCCAAATCAGGAGTCCTCCTATACAGGATTCCTTCGCTGTGAAAGAAGTTGTTGGACAATCTTCGCAGTGTGAGTTTCTGAGTATGATTGCCAAACTCCGGGTACTCTCCTTTTGCAAAATATTCCTTGATATCATGGAACCAAGGTTTTCTGTCTGCTTCCTCTTCAACATGGGCACAGTAAGCTGGTTGATTATGAATTTTTACTGGAATGGGATCAATGAAATTCTTATCCGGATGCTGTATCATGGATGATAGGGTAGCTAATGCATCGGCGAACTCATTCTGGATTCTGGGAACATGCTGAAACTCCGTCCTCGTGAACCTCTTTCTTAATTCCTGTACATGATGCAGATACGGGAGTATTTTGGAGTTCTTGGTTGCCCATTCTTCTCGTACCCGATGTATAAGCAAGTCTGAATCTCCAATTACTAGCAACTCTTGAATGTTCATGTCAATGGCCATCTTGGGCCCTAAGATGCAGGCTTCGTACTCGGCCATATTATTGGTGCAGGGGAACCTAAGTTTGGCAGACACTGGATAATGCTGACCGGTTTCTGACACCAAGACTACTCTTATGCCAACTCCTTTGAAATTTGCTGCTCCATCGAAAAACATTCTCTAACCATCATAGGACTCTACAATGTCTTCTCCTATGAATGATACTTCTTCATCGGAAAAATATGTTTTCAAAGGTTCATATTCTCCCTCCACGGGGTTTTCAGCAAGGTGGTCTGCCAATGCTTGTCCTTTGACCGCCTTCTGAGTTACGTATACAATATCGAATTCACTTAGCAGGATTTGCCACTTGGCGAGCTTGCCAGTGGGCATGGGTTTCTGGAAGATGTACTTTAAAGGGTCCATCCTTGATATGAGATACGTGGTATAGGCACATAAGTAATGTCTCAGCTTCTAAGCTACCCAAGTCAAAGCACAATAGATTCATTCCAAAAAAAGAATACCGGGCTTCGTAGGGAGTGAACTTCTTGCTGAGATAGTAAATGGCCTGCTCTTTCCTCCCGTTTCATCATGCTGCCCCAAAACTCAACCGAAGGCTCCATCTAGTACTGCGATGTAGAGTAATAGGGGTCTACCTGGCTCTGGCGGGACCAAGACTGGTGGTGTTGACATGTATTCCTTAATTCTGTCGAAGGCCTTCTGGCAGTCATCAGTCCACTTGGTAGCGACGTCCTTCTTCAACATCTTAAAGATTGGCTCACAGATAACTGTGGACTGTGCTATGAACCGGCTGATATAGTTAAGTCTTCCCAAGAAACTCATCATGTCTTTCTTGTTCTTTGGCGGTGGGTGTTCTTGAATGGCTTTGACCTTTGATGGATCCAATTCTATTCCTCGGCGGCTCACAATAAACCCAAGCAACTTTCCGGCGGGAACCTCAAATGCACACTTTGCGGGATTCAGTTTCAAGTTGTACCTTCGCAATCTGTTAAAGAACTTCCTCAAACCTTCCATGTGATCAGTGGCCTTCTTGGATGTGATGATAACATCATCCATATATACCTCGATTTCTTTGTGTATCATGTTATGAAAAATGGTAGTCAAGACCCTCATATAGGTGGCCCCTGCATTCTTCAAGCCGAAAGACATCATTTTGTAACAATATATCCCCCACAGCGTAATGAAAACCGTTTTCTCAGCATCTTCCTCATCCATCCAGATCTGATGATAACCGACGAAGCAATCAATGAATGACTATAACTCGTGCTTGGCGCAATTATCGATTAAGATGTGTATATTTGGCAAGGGGAAGTTGTCTTTCGGACTGGCCCGGTTGAGATCCCGGTAGTCAACACAGACTCTTACCTTCCCGTACTTCTTTGGCACTAGCACGATGTTGGCTAACCATGTCGGGTACTCAACTACCCTGAGGACCTTAGCTTTGACTTGCTTAGTGACTTCTTCTTTGATTTTCAAACTCATATCTGGCTTGAACTTCCTGAGCTTCTGCTTTACCGGCGGGCATGTCAGATCAGTTGGCAGTTTATGGGCCACAATAGAAGTACTTAGACCAGTCATGTCATCATACGACCAAGCGAATATGTCCTCATATTCTCTTAGAAATTCTGTATATTCCTTCTTTTCTGATGGCAACAAGTGAACGCTGATTCAAGTTTCCTGACATTTTCTACATCTCCCAGGTTAACAATTTCTGTCTCGTCCAGGTTGGACTTGGGTCAATTTTCAAAGTTCTCAACTTCTTTAACAATCTCCTCTGGTATTTCATCTTCTTCTGAGTCAATGTCTATTTGTTGCATTGTCTCATTCTATGTCACAGTCATTAGTTCATCAAGATAAGTAATAGTAATACTGTATAAGTAAAGTAATGAGAGAAAAATGATAATGAGTTTTGATTCATAAGAAGAAATCGAAATGCTTTGATAAATTCCATAATTATTTTGAACATTGAAGATCTTATTGCAGGAAATAAAAACGCAAAAAGAAAAATCATCTAATAAAAATAAAATAGTGCATGATGCTTGTTTAGCCTTGCTACCCCGAGGCTCGCCGGGCTCTGGTAGTCCTGATGGTCCAATTATTGAGGTATGCTCCTATACTCACAGCTTGTATGGAAGGACCTTCCTCCCCCTCCTCCTCGAAAACAACACAGCAATCCATGTCATCGTCTTCTAAGAACAAATTCTTCACTGCAGCAAGTGATTCTTCTTCATCTGTCCCATAAACAATGTCAGCCTATTGGAAAGTCTGCTCCAAAGGTGGTATTGGCTGTTCCAGTGGATAGTAAGGACTGCACCATGGTGGCGACCAATTGTTAAACTCTTTCCAAGTGTACTCATATCCCAGACCAAAAGTAGTGCCGTGCTTCTTGAGCTTTATGGGTTTAGCAATCCCTTGGAGGTTCTTGCTGAGTCCCTTGCCAGGCTCGTACCCACTCCAATTCAATATACTCTCGATCTTGTTGTCCCACCATTTATCTTTGTCTACAGTATTGACTCGCTCGATATGTTGGTAGGTCTCTCTACCTAACTTTCTTCTTCCCCCTATTGCCGGAATGGTCTGACGACTGCATATAGGATTACTGCTATCACCGTGAATGATCACTTCCTGGTGATTCCATTCAAATTTCACGGCCTAATGCAATGTCGAAGCCACATCCCCCGCAGAATGAATCCAAGGGCATCCTAACAATAGGTTGTAAGATGGTGGTACATCTATCACTTGAAAGTCAACCTCTAACCAAGTCGGTCCCATCTGCAGACACAAGCTAATCTCACCGATGGTGGACCTCTGAGACCCATCAAAAGCTTTTACATTGATAGCTCTATATTTTATCTCGTGCAGTCTTTTACCCAGCTTCTTGAGTGTTATAAATGGACATATATTGAGGCTAGAACCCCCATCAATCAGGATCCTAGTGATAAAATAGTCTTCACATTGCACGGTGATATGCAATGCTTTTTGTGACCCAATCCTTCAGGCAACAGCTCGTCCTCAAAGAAGGTGATTTTATGGCTTTCTAAGACTTGTCCCATCATATTGACCATTTCTCCACCAGTGATGTTATTTGGCACGTATGCCTCACTCAGTACTTTCAACAGGGCATTTTTGTGTGCCTTGGAGTTCTGCAGCAATGGAAGGATAGATATCTGCGCTGGTGTTTTGTTTAGTTGGTCAATGACTGATTACTCCTTAGCCTGTATCTTCCTCCAAAGGTCATCCGGCCCCATTTCAATGATGAGTGACCAGTTGGAAGCTTGTTTACTAGACTCAGCTAAGTGTTCTGGGGTATAGACTCTTCTAGTCCTTGTCATACCATGTGCTGCAGTAGTCTCTTCGAACCTGACTTTGCCTTTCCTCCTAGCCTCGGCCGTATAATCCCAAGGAATAGCTTTTGTATGGAATGACGGCATGGTGGTCATCACCACTGGAATTGGTACGGCTACCTTTACTTCAAATGGGACATGTTCCTTGGGTGATAAAATTGTAACCTCGAACGGTGTCGGTGCTTTGGCTGATGGTGCTGCCTCAAACTCAAGCGGAATAAACACGTCTACCTCAGTGACCTCAGATGGTTGAATCTGAACCATGATGGGGTTAAGAGTAACTGCTGGCTTCTTTGGATTATTGCCTTCTGCGATCAACCCGATGGATCCCTCGGGATCCCAATCATCTTCTATTTCAATCATGTGAAAACCCCCACGCTTGTGATCTGGTAAGGGGTTGTTGCGAACATTCGGAATGGCCTCCTTTGCTCCAATGACTTTGTTATCAATTAAGGACTGTATCTTGTCCTTTAAAGAACGACATTCGTCGATGGTGTGTCCCTTCATGCCAGAATGATATGCACAAGATTTGTTCGGGTTAACCCACTGAGAAGGGTTCTCAGGGGTTGAAATAGGGATGGGGGTGACATAACCGGTAGTTTTAAGTCTTTCATATAGCTGATCAATGGGCTCGGCAATGGCTGTGTATTGTTTTGGGGGTCTCTAATCAAAATTAGGTCGGGGCCTAGGAAAGTTTTGGCGTGTGGGGGTGATTGGTAATGAGATGGTTGGGCATTGTAGGCTTGGTATATGTGTGCAGGTTGGTTATATCTGGGCGAGGTAGGCTGATATGTGGGAGGTGGAGGTGAATGATAAGTTGGTGTTGGGGCTTGGTAGGAGGGTGCTTGGTAATTTGGGACTGACTGATATGTGAGTGGAGATATTGGGTAGGTTTGTTATTTGAGAGGGGATTTGGTCCTTTGTGCAACCATCACAACCCCTACGTCTTTCTTCTTAGACATACCACCAGACTGCAAGGCCTTATTTGTGGCTTGTAAGGCCTCAAAGTTTGTAACCATGCCACTTTTGATACCTTCTTCAGTTCGTTCCCCCAGCTTGATGATGTCGGAAAACTTATGATTTTCATTCAACATTAGCCGTTCATAATACTGTGGGTCCTGAGCCCGGACAAAGAATTTGTTCATCTGTTCCTCCTCTAAGGCAGGTCTGACCTTAACAGCTTTCGACCTCCAGTGAGTAACATACTCGCGAAATGTTTCTGTAGGCTTCTTCTTTAGATTCTGAATGTAGAATACATCCGGCACATTTTCTGTGTTAAATCTGAATCTGTCCATGAAATTAGAGGCCATACCTACCCAATTTGACCACTTTTTAGGATCCTGGCTGATGTACCAGGATAGTGCATCTCCCTTCAGACTCCTCATGAATAATTTCATGCAGATCCTTTCGTCTTTTCCTACTCCGACCAGCTTGTCGTAGTATGTTCTCAGATGGACCCTTGGATCACCTGTACCGTCAAACATCTCGAACTTGTGAGGTTTGTACCCCTCTAGCAGTTCAACATCTGGTTGTATGCAGAGATCTTCATAGTTTAACCCTTCAATACCTTTACTTCCCTCGACGCCTTGGATTCGGCTAGTCAATTTCTTAAGCTCTTCAGCCAAATTCCTGATGAGTAAATCCTTCTCCTCAGGCTCAGGGGTGCAAGATATAGGTTGGGTGGAGAGGGGCACGATCTCTACGTAAATGGGATTATTGTGGGTGTGAAAATGGTCATTTGCGAAATTTTGTGGTTCAGGGAAGAGTAATGGATGGTTGTTTGGAGTGTGGCAAGTGTTGCATTGGTTCATTGTTGGAATAGTGGGATGATTTGGTTGCTTTTGTGGAGGTGTGGGATTTTGTCCGTTGGGGATGATGGTGTTTGGGGTGCTGAGGGAAAAGGACAGGTTGGCCAGATTTTGAACCTGATCAAGATCTTCTTGAAACTTCAACAATTTCTGCTCGAGTTGCGACACATTTTCATTGGGAACCCAAATACCATGGCCATCAATGGCTTCTGATGTTGTGATATCTTTTCTGACGTTCAAATCTTCCATTTTGCCCTTGTTCTTGTTCTTAACAGGTCTTAGAGGAGGAGTGGGTGGAGGGCCCTTGGATCTTGTGGAATAGACTGATGTTGCCAGAGTGCACGAACTAACCTTTGGGGAGGGGAATAACTAAACAAAAAGGTAACCAAGTTAGTGAGGTTATAAAAAGTATGATAATATTTAAACAAATAGTGCATGAATATAAAGCGTGTCCTAATTTGGGAGCCTCGTTGTGCCCGAGGTAGGCCTAGCGACAAATTGATTTGGAGAACTTAGAATGCTAAATGCCTCATTTTATTGATAAAATAGATGAATCCCAAACAAACACTTAAATAAACAGGAAATGAAAGTCACTAATGGCCATCGGCCTTATTACATAAAGTGAAAAGAAAGACTCCTATCTACTTGGTCCCAGAAGGACCCTCCCCAGATTCAGCATCCCTGGCTCCGTCGAACAAATTTCCCAACTCGCGAAGTCCCAGCAATAGGTAGGCCCTGTCTAGGTGTCCGCCTTCGGCTCCTTCAACATTTTGGCAATCTTCGACCCTCTTGAGAAACTTTCTCTCCAACTCCACTACGCCTCGCTCCAAGTATCCCAGTCGCTTGTTGGCACTGACAGCCATGTTCTTCCATTCCTCAATTAGCTTCTGGTTTGACTCTTGTATTTCGCAGTGCTCGCTTGCACATTCGCGTATCCTTTTGCGTAGTTGGTTGTATTTGACCTGTGCCTCGGCCCTTTCATCTATAGTTCTGTGACCTCAGGCAAACCCTGGCTGGCCCAAACTAACATGATTGTCTTCCAACCACCCCGAGTAGAAAGGAGCGTAACCAGCATGATACTTGTCTGGCTCGATGGTATCTCTCCCCATTATGATCTTGCAATTCCACATATGCTGAGTTTGGCATTTGTAAAGACTATCATCATCCTGAAAGTCAGCTCGGAAATGACTCATCTTGTCGACCCTGGGTATAACCTATTTTCTACCGGCTTGTCTCATAACTCGGAGAGGGACGTAAGGATATGTTCCCCTAAGACCAATCAGTGTCAGAAAAGGTGCATTTCTGGATCGGGTGATGAATTCTTCGGTCGGAAACCACTCAAACATCCACTGGACCTGTTCTTCGGTTAGGTTATCAAATAGCTCTACCTATCCTTTGGCACTTTCTGGCTGAGCGAACATGTTGGGCATGTAATTCATTAGCTTTGGATGATGGAAAGCGATGTGGTCATCCCAGTCTCTTCGCTAAATCTCTTGTCGGTATTCACCCCTTTGGAGATGCTCCACAAGCCAGCAAATTGCAGCCATCGAAGTGCTTCGCTCCTTGTTGACACTTCTCCAAGGCTTGGTATATGTATGCAATTATCATGGGCACAATGCTGAATGGTTGCCCGCCAATCCTTTCCATAAGGGTTTTAGTTACCATGGGTAGCCTGGTGTGGATCCTTGCTTTCTTTGTTGGAAACACGATCAACCCCAGGAAACAAAACATGAATACGAAGACCCTTCGATGAATGTGCCCCAAGAATGTGATGGCAAACTTGTCAGGGTAGGTACAGTAGGATTTGCTGTGACCGTACCTCTTATATAAATAGTCAAAAGGAATGTAGGATTCCTTCAGACATGTCAACTCTGGATTCTTCTTTAGACCCATCATTTTGAGGAAACCCCTGTCTTTATGGTTCTCAAGCATCAGCAGCCCCAGAGTCTCCCATACTAGACCGGATAATCCTCTCATCTCTTCTAATAGGGGTGTCATTTCAATATCCCCAAAGCGGAATACAATTTTTTCACAGTCCCAGAACAGTGTAGCAGCCTCTACGATCTTGTTGTTGGGTTGGATTTCCAAATGGG